>NC_081183.1:45706865-45804655 GCF_029867415.1 Vicia villosa | reverse complement strand
GGCTCAAACTTTGCAAGTATGAATTTTTTGTGAGCAAACTGACTTTGGCTTGATTTTATGGTGGTTTAAAGTGATGAGCAACTTCTAAATGATGTTTAGAATATGTTTGAATGACACCTTTGGTTAGAACTTGAAAGATTTGCAATTTGAGATTTTAACCTCTTTGAAAAACTATGAAACTTGTGAATGAAGAAAGAATGAGAAAACAAGTTCTTGGACAAGTTTTGGTGTCCTCTTGGATGTGATTTCCATCTCTTATTTATAGGCCACGAAATTGGATCATAAGCCTTGGCAAGTTGAAATTGTAATGATGGTTTTTGGCTTAAGAGATAAAGAGAATATTTTTCATTAAATGCATTAGGTTAAAAATGTTAACCATGGTTAGAAATCTCAAGTGACAATATATTCTCTCCTATCCAATCTTTTATGATAAGAATCTTGCCCTTTGGAGTTGCAAGAGGTCATTGTATGGATTTTAGACTATATAGTGTTGAAACTTGGTGAAAATGGTGTGTAACTTTAAGCATAATGACTTCTAATTGCAAAATTCAAAACCATAGCTATGCTCCATATTTTTTCATGCTCTTGGACATTTTGGAAAGATCATGCTACACACTTCAAAACCCTAGTTGAAAGTTTCTTCAAGATCTTTAAGGAAGTGGGTGAAAAAGATCCATGAACTTTGAGAAAAATGAGGTTTTAAGTGAAATTTTCATAAGATACCAACTTTGAAGCTCCATATCTCTTAAATGGTTGATCTTATGAAAAAAAATTATATGTGACAAAGTTGTTCATTGGATCAAAATCTACAACTTTCATGTTGGAAGTTTTTATCAGTTTGTAGGTGAAATTTTGATTTATTCCCTTTCAAAGTTTGGAAAAAACCATTGAAAAACACTTAGAAATTTTTCTAAGTATGAAAGTCAAACTTTTGACTTTTTGATTCTTGATTGATTTTCTTGATTTTTCTTGATCAAATGACTTCTCATATCATATATTGATGATTAAAAACTTCAAAAGTCATGGTTGACCAAAATTCCCCAAAAGTCAATGGTGATCTTGTACAGTTGACTTTTTCAGACGAATCGCGTTTCTGGAGTTTTTAATGAAACAGGCTATCCTCATCAAATGAATGGTATGAATGGATCACATTGAAGCATTAGAGGATATTGAGCCATGGATTGAGTTGTGACACCATGTCTTGGTTAAAAAGTCAGTTGTTCAGTGAATTAGGTCAAAAACCCTAATTGTCGACCTGATGAAATTGATGACTGTAGGTCTTGAATTGAGGTGTAATTTCCATTGTATGTTGTCATAGGGATTATTTGAGGATGATTGAAACCTTTGATTGACTTCCTGGGGGTTTTTAGGGTTTCCCAAATGTGATCCCTGATTTTAGTCCCTGATAGTTCAAAACCCTGATCTGAGGATTTGTCTGATCAATCTTTGTGTAGGAGATGTTATGAGCCAATGGATTAGGTCAAAATGATGCACTTGAGGTCTTGATATCATGTCCCAAGTCACTAGGTCAAATTCTGAGCAGAAGTCAGGAGTATGTTGTCTTCAGGCAAAACCCTAGTCTGGTCGATTCAAAGCTGTTGAGCTTGTTGACATGAATCTCTGAGGACCAAATATTGATTGTAGATGAATATGATTCTTTGAGATGAAGGGAGAACAAAACCCTAATTGATTGTTACTTGTACTGATGAGTGATTTCCTGATCAAATCCTGCTGAGTCACAAGTAGCAAACACAAGCTATGCAATTTGTTAGAGATGCAAATGATGCATATGCAATGATATGAGGTGGTATCTTAGGTCAAAAATTGGGGTATGACAGATGCCCCTATTTAAGTTTCTTCAACCTGAGATATGAAGATTGAAAATCTTCGTTTTGATAGGGTGGAAGAGACTTAAATATCAGAAGACGCAAATTTTGGACCTAAGATACCAAAATTGCGAATGATGCAAGGATATCCTTACCGAGGGGATATCAAGAACTGACTCCACTGGGGAAAAGAGATTGGGAAGGATATCTCAATCCGTTTTAGGAAGAGAATCCGTTTTTTTTTTCGGGAAAGCAAGTGTATGCTTCACCGGGGAACGATAGCTTTGTAAGAAAAGCTTACCTATCAACATTATCGACTATCAGCATAGGGATAGACTTGTTTAATAATGCGAAGGTGAAAGGTATGAAACTGTATTACCGACTATCAGCATGGTGATAGACTTGACAAGGTAAAAGAGTTTCAAAGGTTCGGTTAACATTATCGACTATCAGCATGGTGATAGACATGTTTAATAATATAACCAGAACAAAAAGTTACCGACTACCAGCCTCGTGATAGTGGTTTTGAAGACATGATCAATTATCAGCCAAGTGATAAAATGATTCTGGAGACTTTGCTAGGGAAATTACTGGTTATTCGGCCTTGTGAACAGTAATAAGGCCCTGATCGTCAAATGATCTTTATGATTGATTTCCTTGAGAGGAAATTTTTGAAAGAGACATAAGCTGCTCGGATGATGAGGCTATTGCTTATTGTCTATTTTTCACGACTCTATTTGAGGAATCGGAATTTGAATATTTGGTAAAGACAAGGTTCTAACCAAGAATGAATTGGAAAGAGACATTCAAACAAGACTTTGTACCCATGAGGAATGAACTCAACTGGGGATTTTCTCCTTTGTTTTGAGAGGAGAAACTAAAGCAACCTTCTTCCACGAGGAATGATCTCAGTGGGGAACTGGAGAAAGAATGGATGTTATTTCTGCTTATGGGTGACAACCTACTGGAGAGATGACACGCCCATACTTGTTTCTTTTTTCTTTCTTTTTTTTTTTTTTTTTGCTTTTTCTCTTTTTTTTTTTAGGATAGATATATCCTGAACAAGTGATTTTGAGGCAAACATTGAAAAATGCAAGAATGCATAAATGATGCAAATATGTATGAATGATGAATGTCATGAATGTAGCATGCATACTGACGATACTGACAGACAGAGGAGTATATACTGGAGAAGGACCGACGTCGCAATACAACCAGATACTTGGCAAATGTTCTTCAACACGGTGTAGATAACACAGGTGATGAATGGTGTTGCATGTTTTAAACTTTTCTGGGGAAGATAAGCATCTTTTCTCATTGAGATGGAAGAATTTCTTCACTGGAGATGGAAAATCTTCGTCACTGGGGATAAAAGACCTTCTTCACTGGGGATAAAAGACCTTCTTCACTGGGGATAGAAGAGCTTCTTTACCTCGAGGGATAATTGCTTCAAGAATTCTTTTCTGGGACCAGAATACCGTTGTTTCAACAATTTTCAGGGAGAATCCTTTTGTTCATCCTATGGAGACGACTGCTGATGTTCCTTCCGTTGTTCATAACTCAAAGGAAAGTTTCGCTTTTATTTTGAAAAAGAAAAGTGAAGTAAATTCATTTAAAACTTATTTTTTCTTTCTTTTTTTTTTGTTTCAAAAGTGAATAACACAATTAAAGCGTCATTTTGCAAGCTGAAAGAAATTAAAGATTGCAAACAAATGGGCACAAGGCTCAAATTTATTTAATAGGATGGAAATCAGCTAAAGGCGTGATTCCATGGAGTATTTACAAAAGTTGGAAATGGTAATTATGCGGAAAAGGCTACATTGAAAGCAATAACCACTATTCCCTTAACAACTTTGAGTTCCAACTGTATTTGTCGCTTCAGATTGGCGATGATTTGATTGAAAATCCTCTAATGAAGTACAGACTCTTCAGGTGACGAAGTACAGACTGATGCAGTTACTTTGTCATAAATCCCTAATTTTTGCCTAGATTGCCCTTTCAGGTTTTCAATCTACCAGGATGAATTTTTTCTGTTTATTGTCTCTAATTTTTGCCTGGACCGCCCTTTCGGGTTTTCAGTCCACCGAGACGCTCATTTTTGCCTAAGTCGCCCTTTGCGGGTTTTCAACTTACCGAGCTGTTCTTTTGTATTTTTTAGACAAAGTATTTCTTGACTGCATCAGCATTCACAGGATGTGGGAGTTCATCACCATCCATGGTTGCAAGAATCATGGCGCCGCCAGAAAATGTTCTTTTGACAACATACGGGCCTTCGTAATTAGGAGACCATTTGCCCCTAGAATCTGGTTGAGAAGACAAGATCTTTTTAAGCACGAGGTCGCCTTCTCGAAATTCACGAGGTCGAACCTTTTTGTTGAAAGCTTGTTTCATCCTTGCTTGGTATAACTGTCCATGGCAAAGAGCAGTCATACGTTTTTCTTCGATTAAGTTCAACTGATCGTATCTGCTTTGACACCATTCAGCCTCTGATAACTTAGTTTCCATGAGGACTCTCATTGATGGGATTTCAACTTCTACGGGGAGCACAGCTTCCATGCCGTATACTAGAGAAAAGGGAGTTGCCCCTGTTGAAGTACGCACTGAGGTACGGTACCCATGTAAAGCAAATGGCAGCATTTCATGCCAGTCTTTGTAAGTGACGACCATTTTCTGGACGATCTTCTTAATGTTCTTGTTAGCGGCTTCAACGGCGCCGTTCATTTTTGGTCTGTAAGGAGAAGAGTTATGATGCTCAATCTTGAATTCCTCACATAATTCTTTCATCATTTTGTTGTTCAAGTTTGAACCATTGTCTGTAATGGTCTTGCTGGGAACACCATATCGACAAATGATGTTATTCTTGATAAACCTCACAACCACTTGTCTTGTAACGTTGGCGTAAGATGCTGCTTCGACCCATTTGGTGAAGTAATCAATTGCTACCAAGATGAAACGATGACCGTTTGAAGCTTTCGGTTCGATCATTCCAATCATGTCGATACCCCACATGGAAAAAGGCCACGGAGATGAGAGAACGTTGAGTAGAGTCGGTGGCACATGGATCTTATCTGCGTAGATCTGGCACTTGTGACATCTCTTCACGTGTTTGTAACAATCAGATTCCATTGTCAACCAATAGTAACCTGCTCTTAAGATCTTCTTGGACATTGCATGCCCATTTGAATGAGTTCCAAAGGACCCTTCATGCACTTCATGCATTAACATGTCTGCTTCGTGTCTATCCACGCATCTGAGCAAAACCATGTCGAAATTTCTTTTGTATAGCACATCTCCGTTCAGGAAGAAACTGCCAGAAAGTCTCCTTAGAGTTTTCTTATCTTTGTTTGATGCCCCAAGCGGGTACTCTTGAGTTTGAAGGAAGCGTTTGATGTCGTGGAACCACGGTTTATCATCGATGACTGCTTCAGTTGCAAATACATAGGCGGGCCTTTCAAGGCGCGTGATTCTGACTTTAGGCACATCATTCCAGTGAGTGACTTTGAACATGGAAGATAGAGTAGCCAAGGCGTCTGCCATTCGATTCTGATCTCGAGGTATATGATGCAATTCAACCTTGTTGAAGAAAGTCAATAGACGTCTTGCATAATCTCTGTAGGGAATCAAGCCAGGGTGGTAAGTTTCCCACTTGTCTTTGATTTGGTTGATCACAAGGGCTGAATCTCCATATATGTCCAGGATCTTGATCCTTAAGTCAATGGCTTCTTCGAGACCCATGATACAAGCTTCATATTCTGCGATGTTGTTGGTGCAATCAAATAGCAATCTGGCGGAGAACGGGATATGAGTACCCTTGGGAGTGATGATGATTGCCCCAATTCCATTTCCAAAAGCGTTTACTGCTCCATCGAAAATTAGGCCCCATCTTGATCCAGGCTCAGGACCTTCTTCAGGTAACGGCTCGTCACAATCTTTCATCTTCAAGTACAAGACATCTTCATCAGGAAAGTCAAACTTGAGAGATTGATATTCATTAATTGGTTGATGCGCCAAGTGGTCGGCGAGAATGCTTCCTTTGACCGCTTTTTGGGCACGGTATTCAATGTCATATTCGGATAACAGCATTTGCCATCGGGCAATCCTTCCTGTTAAGGCGGGCTTTTCAAAGACATACTTGATCGGATCCATTTTGGAGATTAACCAAGTAGTATTGTTGATCATGTATTGGCGGAGACGTTTTGAAGCCCAAGCCAAAGCACAACATGTTTTTTCGAGCATGGAGTAACGAGACTCACAGTCTGTGAATTTCTTACTCAAGTAATAGATGGCATGCTCCTTCTTACCGGTTTCATCTTGCTGTCCAAGCATACAACCCATGGATTCTTCTAACACGGTAAGGTACATGATTAATGGTCTTCCTTCAACTGGAGGAATCAATATTGGTGGTTCTAACAGGTATTCCTTGATACTGTCGAACGCTTTCTGGCAATCTTCAGTCCATACAACCCCTTGATCTTTGCGGAGAAGCTTGAAAATTGGCCCACAAGTAGCAGTCATTTGAGAGATGAATCTGGAGATATAGTTCAATCGTCCAAGAAATCCTCTTACTTGCTTTTCAGTTTTTGGTGCAGGCATCTCTTGAATGGCTCTGACTTTGTCGGGATCTACTTCAATACCTCTTTGGCTGACAATGAAACCCAAGAGTTTTCCAGATCTAACCCCAAAAGTACATTTGTTAGGATTCAGGCGAAGCTGATATTTCCTTAGTCGTTGAAACAACTTCAAAAGGTATTCAATATGTTCTTCTTCTGTGCTGGACTTAGCTATCATGTCGTCCACATAAACTTCAATTTCTTTATGCATCATGTCATGAAAGAGAGTAGTCATTGCTCTTTGGTAAGTTGCACCTGCATTCTTTAATCCAAACGGCATCACTTTGTAGCAAAAGGTACCCCATGGGGTGATGAAAGATGTCTTCTCCATGTCTTCAGGAGCCATCTTGATCTGATTATAACCGGAGAACCCGTCCATGAAGGAAAAGACGTTGAACTTAGCAGTGTTATCAACCAGCATGTCAATATGTGGTAATGGAAAGTCATCTTTTGGACTGGCCTTGTTCAAGTCACGGTAGTCAACACACATTCTGACTTTGCCATCTTTCTTCGGAACTGGCACTATGTTGGCCAACCATTGAGGATACTCAGAGGTGACAAGAAAACCTGCGTCGAGTTGCTTTTGAACTTCCACCTTGATCTTGTTAGCCATATCAGGGTGAGTCCTTCGCAATTTCTGCTTAACTGGCGGACATTCTGGCTTCAATGGCAAGTAATGCTGAACAATATTGGTATCCAACCCAGGCATGTCTTGGTAGGACCAGGCAAACACGTCAACATATTCTTTGAGAAGGTCTGTCAACTTACTCTTGATATCAACATCAAGCAGTGATCCAATGGTCACTTCTTTTTTGTCTTCTTCAGAACCCAAGTTGATCTTTTCTAAAGGCTCTTTGTGAGGCAGAATGGCTCTTTCCTCGTGCTTAAGTAATCGAGAGATCTCGTCCGGGATCTCCTCTTCTTCCTCTTCTTCGGCTTCGAACACAGGAAACTCAAAGTTGGGAGAGGGCATAGGGTTATTGCATTCAATGGGTTTATCAATAGTAAATCTGCACATGTGATTTATATTTATTTCAGAAAATTTATGAATGCAGGAGTGTATGCAGATTTTTTTTGGAAAAGTTTTTTTTTTTTATTTTGGTTTTTTAGGATTACCATTTCCAGAAAAAAGCAAAAAAATAAAACACATAGTGTAGGGAATTCAAAATGACGGCTTATTTATGATTCATTTTTGAAACAAAGCCCTAAACACAAACTCATTTGCCTTGGGCAGGACAAAGAGGGAAACTTTTAAAACAAAGCCCTATACACAAAGTTATTTGGGCGGAACATTTAAAAGCGAAGCCCTATAAAACATCTCTCTGCTTTGGGCAAGGCAGGAGGTCAAAATAACAGTGAGGTGATTACTTTGAGCGGCGAACAACATTCGGAACGTCGACAGCTTTCCAGTAGCAACGAACTCCTCTGTGTATTATGTATTCAGGAAAATTCTCCTCAGAATTATCTTCAGTATTGACATTGACCGCTGGTCGAGCAGGATTTGAAGGTCCTGGTTTGTCAACCTTGTTCTTTGTAGAGTTGAAACGGTCTTCTTCTACTTCTTGAAGAGCATAAGACGAGTCACAATCTTCAGAATTTTCAGGATGTATTTCCCAGTCTTCAGGATGAAGAGACTCATTGTCAGCGACACTTTCCGAGTCAGTTGCGGGACCATCTTCCCCTTCATCTTCAAAAATGGCATTTATGTGATAATAACCATCTTCAGGATTATAAACCTTGGTAGATGCATTAAATCCGAAATCTTCAGTAATTTCAGGCTGCTGAGAAAATTGACAGGGCTGATAAACCTCTTCTGGTTGACTATTATATTCAAAGGAATCTCCCCATCCAGTTGGTTGGATATCCTCAATCGCAATTTTGTAACTTTCAGGTGCAGTGTATTTCACCATATAATCAAATTTTCCACTTGGTTGTCCCAAGGTGTCCCAGATTTCTGCAGGAACAGGCTCAGTTTCTTTGCCTTTGGATTTCTCTAAAGGAGGATATGGTTCTTCCTGAGATATGTATCCCGAGTCATTGAGATAACATTTCCATTCTTCTTCATCATCGGAGAGACCTTCTTCGATGCATTCTTCGATAAGGACATTAACCTCTTGAGGAATTGGGTTAAGGAATCCTCCACTAATGAATGTTTCTTTGATCGGACGAAGGGTTTCATCCTTCTTGGTGCAGTTTGAGAATGTTGGTGAACATCCGAGCCCTGCTCTAGTTTCATTCTTGGTAGGGATCACAACTTGCCCCCAGCCAGTGGTAGTTCCATCTTTCACTACTTTTACCGCCTCTTTGTAAGAAGAGATTGATGCTTTCTTTATGGAAGATTCGTCTTCTAAAGAGAGACCTTGGAACTGAGTTCCTTCCACATCATCAGCACTGATGAAAGATAAATTGGACAAATGGCTCACCATCAAGGCTTGTTCTCCACTTATCGTCACCAATTTTCCATTTGTTACAAATTTTAACTTTTGATGGAGCGTAGAAGTTACTGCCCCTGCTTCATGGATCCATGGTCGTCCTAACAGACAACTATAAGCAGCTTGGATGTCCATGACTTGGAAGGTGATTTGAAATGTATGTGGACCAATTGTCATGGGAAGGTTGACTTCGCCGATAACAGATTTCCGTGATCCATCAAATGCTTTGACAACTACACCACTGAATTTCATAGGCATTCCTTGGTAAGACAAGCGAGCAAGAGTCGTCTTTGGCATCACATTTAAGGAAGATCCGGTGTCTACCAGTACATTAGACAAAGAATCTGACTGACAGTTCATAGAAATGTGCAAAGCAAGATTGGGATTTCTGCCCTCCTCGGGGAGTTCTTCATCACAGAAGCTTAAATTGTTGCAAGCAGTTATGTTGGCTATTATCCCATCAAAATGGTCAACAGTCACATCATGATCTACAAAAGCCTGATCCAAGACCTTCATCAGGGCTTCCCTGTGGGCTTCTGAGCTTAACAGCAATGAAAGTATTGAGATCTTTGAAGGAGTCTGCATAAGCTGATCCACAATCTTATATTCACTTCTTTTGATAAGCTTCAAAATTTCATCAAAGTCAGGATTGACATTGGTTCCACTGGATTGACCAACATCAATGTTTGTATTACTGATAGGAATTTCTACAGGATTCCCTACCAGTGTATCAACAGGATTTTATCCGGCTGCAGGAGCAACAGGCTGCTTCGGAGGTAGTGGAGTATACACACGTCCACTTCTTGTTACACGACTCACATCAGCAATGTTTACAACAGATGAAAGAGTAGGCAAAGGAACTTCTTGTCCGTTCTTTATCATTGTTGCACTGTAATTGTATGGAACTGCCTTGTCAGAGTTATAAGGAACAGGTCCAGGTAGACAGATGATCAAAGGAGCAACAGGAACCTTCGGCTTGTTGTAAGTAACTTCCATGCGCTCAGGCATGTTGAAATGAGGAACGATGACGTTAACTGTAGGCATTTCCGAGTTGATATCTGAGACTAAAAGCTCATGCGGATAACATCCTATCATGTTAACTTCATTTTCATCCCTATTTCTGTAGATCTCAATAGTACCATTATCTAGCAAAACTTGGAGATCTCTTCTCACAATCGAACACCCGTGAGGATCCACACAACATATTCTACAGGAACCGTATTGATGATGGCGAAAATTCTGCCCCCGACAAAGAGTAGCGTGCATTTGTACCAAATCTGCTCTTGAGAAGTTGATATTATAGACTCGGTATTGGCCAGGACACCCATATACCATGTTTACAACATGCCCTCCATGATTGGGCAGCGGATTTGCTTGCACATTAGGGTTCAAATTTCTGAAAGAGAGGAGATTAGATCTAACCAACCTCTGAACTTCATATTTCAAAGCTATGCAATGCTCAAGATCATGGCCAGGTGCCCCTTGATGATAAGGGCATGAAACCTCAGCTTTGTACCACCATGGGAGTCTCTCAGGTACTGGTGGTGGTGCTTTAGTTTGAATAAGGCCTCTTTCAATCAGTGCAGGGTACAATTCTGTGTAGGTCATCGGAATTGGATCAAACTGTGGAGCTCTTTGTACTCGATTCTGATTATTGTTTAACTGCTGAGCCTGTTGTCGAGGCTGTTGTTGTTGAAAGTGAGGAGTGAATCCCGGATTTGGTGTTGTGTTAACGACTGGTGTGACAGCAGCTACCTGTCGCTGACGATTGACATTTCCTCTCGGCCTCCCTTGGGATACCATGTCAACACTTTGTTCTTTCTTCTTTGGGAAACCACTTCCGAATTTTTTGGTTCCGCTTGAAGATCCACCTTCTTTAGTTAGACGTCCGGTTCGAACTCCTTCTTCTATACGCATCCCCATGTTTACCATTTCGGTGAAATCACTTGGAGCACTAGCAATCATGCGTTCATAATAAAATGGACTGAGAGTATTCAAGAAGATCTTTGTCATCTCTTTCTCTTTTAACGGTGGACTAATCTGAGCAGCAGTTTCTCTCCATCGTTGGGCATATTCTTTGAAAGCTTCATGATCTTTCTGAGCCATGGATCGAAGCTGATCTCTGTCTGGAGCCATATCCGAGTTATACTTGTATTGTCGGACAAAGGCCTCACCTAGGTCATTGAATGTTCGAATATTAGTGCTATCCAAGCCTGTGTACCACTTCAGCGCGGCACCAGTCAAACTGTCTTGAAAGTAATGGATAAGCAACTGATGATTATCTGCATAAGTAGACATCTTCCTGGCATACATCACAAGATGACTTTGCGGACAAGAACTGCCTTTGTACTTCTCAAAGTCTGGGACCTTGAATTTAGCAGGTATTTGTACACTGGGAACCAAACATAGCTCCTGGGCATTCTTTCCAAACAAATCTTTTCCCCGAATAGCTTTGACTTCCAGCTGTATCTTGTTGAACTGTTCTTGGAGATCTCCCACAAGATTACGCTGATTTGCGCTATCACCTTGATCATGATAAATCTCATTGTCTCCGTAAGGAACAGTGTGAACCATAGGAGTCGGAACCGTCATAGTGGGTTGAGAAAGTGCCATAGTAACTTGAGAAAAAGTTATCCCCTGATTTGGAGTGAACTGTGAACTCTGAGCAGCAGGCGCTTCAGTTGTGGATGTTTGAACCCCAGAAACATTATGGCGGAAACCTGTACCAAAGCTGAAAGGCGTGCCCCATCCTTCTGGCATGGAGAAAGATGGAATACCGAATGCAACTGTAGAAACTGGAGTAGTGACTTCAGATGTTACTGTTGCTTGACTGTTGGGTGGCGGCGGCTGATTCTGTGCGGCCATTAAGGAGTCAACCAGAGTAATGAGACTTTCCAACTTTTCCTGAAGGGTGGTCACTGTACCACGAAGCTCAATATTCTCTTGTTCAGAACTTTCCATGATTCTTCTTCTGCTTGAACGAGTATTGTATCTGTGATCTGATTGCGAGCGCGGTCGAGAAACTTTGAGACGCGACAGCTTGACGATCTAATGGAGAAAGATCCAAAAGATGAGACCCTATACAACAGACTCGATATGCAGAATGATGTATGCAAAAAGAAATTTATGATTTTTCCAAATATTTTAAAGATTATTCTCTTGCAAACATTTGTACACAAACTGTTCTTTTATTCAATAAATGGGAAATGTTACAACATTGGAGCATAGCTCCTTACAAAAGCAAATGATAAATAAAAAGCTAAACAATCCTAAGCATCTTCATCAGACGAAGAACCAAATGCATTGTGCAGCTTGAGCTTCATGATTTCTTTCCCATAGTAAGCTTTCAATTCGGCCTTTTCGGTCTTTAGCTTGTCAACAATATTCTTCCAATCGTCAGGAGTTGGAGCGTTGCTTGTTGAACCTTCAGGTTTTTTCTTGCTTTCTTTGATGTACCTCTTGATTGCAGCGTCTTTCTGACGAATCTTCTCATCTTTACTCATGAGCCATCCATCTTGACAGTAGAGAGTTTCTTCGTGATCTTTCACTTGTTTCTTCAACCTTCTGTGTTCCATATCGGTCCTACGAAACTTGTGCTCCCAAGCATTTTTCTCTAACCTCATCTTGGCTAAAGTGTCTTGGTATTCCTTCATAGTGGGAATGGGAATATTGGGTAGTTGCGATACCACAAGAGACATGGGTTTTTCATGATCATAAGGCATTTGAAACTCCTTTGCTCTTTTCTTTACCCAGCAGGTGTAGGCGTCCGTAGCAATGCAATTCCTTTCCTCACCTTTTTCTTTCCATCGGACGTCGTACCAAGCTCTCATCATTCTTGTCTTCAACCTTTGAGGATCTTCCCCTTCTTGATAGAAGTAGCTTTCTACTGCGAGACCAACAGGTTTAACTGAATTTGCATATCCGAGTTGTCGTCGGGCTAAGATCGGATTGTAGTTAATTCCTCCTTGTGTACCAATGAGAGGTACGTTGGCGAATTCTCCACAACTTTCAATGGTTTCTGTACCACAGCGAGCCAAGGTATACCAACGGATATCATTATTAGTAAGAGACATAAGTCTTCGAGGCCAACGCAAACCTTCTCGGTTTTCTGTGAAAATAGGAGACTCGGGTAAGTGTGAAACAATCCATTTGAACAATAGAGGTGCACAACATACAATGATTCCACCGCCTTGGCGATTCCTATGATGAACAGAGAAATACATGTCACCAAGCAAAGTCGGAACAGGATTTCCAATCAGAAAGATCTTTATGGCATTGACATCAACAAAGTTGTCGACATTGGGAAACAGAACCAACCCATAGATGAGCAAGGCTAGTACAGCTTCAAAAGCTATCATGCTACCAGTTTCAATGAAATTAAAGGCTTTCTTTACCAGGAAGTGTGAAGTTAAACCCGGGAGGTTTCCTTTGGTAGTCCAATTACTCTCTACTTCAGACTTTTTCAAATGGGTACTTGTTGCAATGACATGTGACTTAGGAATGGCTTCCAAACCATTGAAAGGTATTTTGTCAGACACAGGAATACCCAAAAGATTGGCATATTCTTCCAAGGTCGGTACCAACTGGTAGTCTGGAAAGGTGAAACAACGGTAGACGGGATCATAGAACTGAACCAAAGTTTTGAGAAGTCCTTCATCAACATGAGTGTTCAAGATAGGCAAAAGTTTTCCATAACTTTTCCTAAAATTGGAAGGATTTTGTACAGAAGATGCTAACTCTATCAGTTTTCCCACATCAGGCGCTTTAAAACCGTATTTCTTGGTATGCCTTTTTACTTCTTCCATGACTAAATCCTAAAATGTTTGCAAAGAAAATTTCTCTAAATCTTTGGAAAAATCATGTTTTTATGAAAAAAAAGATGGGTTTTTTTTTGAATGTATGAATGCGTGGATGCATGAATGCCACATATTCAAACATGGTAAAACAGACATGGTAACGCAAACATGATACACAAACATGGTAATTCAAACATAGTACACACAGGTTCAAAGGTCCAGCGTCACGAGCATGAGGTCAGAGAACCAAATAGGGATAGATCTAGTTAATCACCTGTACAACATGTTCTACTGATACGTCAGAGTCTACATTTTTCTTTCGGATATTACCGGCTTTCACAACTAAACTGATGAGCCAGAAATATTCTCAAGAAAAACTCGTCTGAGTGTGGTTCTCCGCATGACAACTATCCAAGTCTTCACCTGGATCGTTTCTGCACCACGTCCTAATAAGGCCAGGATGGGTTGGGGTTCTACGGTCTCTCAGCTTCTACAGTTCAATGCGGCAATAATGTCTTCGCTACGAAAGCATGCTAAACATATATTACCAACAAGGAACCTCCACTGAGCGGAAGGATTCTCAAGTGCGCCTGCACATGACTATACCCTCCACCTAATTTCTTATGTGTACTTAATCCGGGTTAGGATTTGTCCATAATGTATCACTTGTAACAGAACCACACAAGTAACAGAACCAAAGAATCACACATGTAACAAAAATTAAAATAAAAACAATAATTAGAAATAACCCTTCCTTTGGAAACAATAAAAAGATGTTCCCCAGTGAAGTCGCCATTTTTCTGTCGCGGGCGAAAAATCGTTTTGTTCCTCTTTTTTGTGGGATGAGACACCTGATGCCTTCTTTGGGCTCGAGTGCTCATAAAAATGATTTTTCTTTTGTACCGACCAAACTTTTTATTATTTCCAAAGGAGGAAAAGGAAAAAAGCTGCAATAACCTAAAAGTGGGGGGAGATCTTGGGTAAGAGGGTTGGTTATACGAAGGGAAGGTATTAGCACCCAACGTATCTGTAGTACTCTACAGGGTTCTTTATTGTTTTTCATTCTATGTTACGGTGGAGGTTCTGTGAAATAGGTGGGACCTAAGGTGTTTGTTTGATTATGCTCGCAAAGATCATCGCGATCCTCTGCATACATATCCCTTAGAGGGAATCAGAGCATCTGTAGCTCGGGGTCTACGGGTGCTAAGGTTTGAATGGTTTTTTTTGTTTTGTTTTGCTCGCCAAGGATCGACCTTGTGCCTACGTATTCTCAAAGGGATGTTGAGAAAGTCAGAGCAATCGTAGTTCCCACTTATGCTAGTGGAAGCAAAGGAAAATAGACAAATGTCGTCTAAATGCTAGATGTATCTAATCTATATCATCACATACATCTGTTTGATTTTTGTTTGTTTAACCAGCCTTGTGGCAAAAAACTTTCAATGAAGTCAGCCTTGTGACAAAAAGTTTTGATTAATCAGCCAGCCTCGTGGCAAAAGTTTCAATGAAGTCAGCCTTGTGACAAAAACTTTGATTAATCAGCCAGTACGGTGGCAAAACGGTTTGATTGATTAGCCAGCCTTGTGGCAAAAGAAGATTGATTGATTAGCCAGACTTGTGGCAAAAAAAGTTTGATTGATTGATTGTTTGTGATGATATATAAGAGATACTCCTAGCATAGAGACGAAAAATGTCTAATCTCCTAGGGTATTTGATTTGGATATTGGGGATGCTTATAAGAAGCCCGTGGGTCCTTGTACGAAGCCCAAGAGGAGGCTATCCGAGGGTCCTTGCATTGTAAGCCCAAGAGGAGGCTATGGGAGGGACAATCCAGGGTCCTTGCATTGTAAGCCCAAGAGGAGGCTATGGGAGGGTCACTCGTTTGTACAAAGCCCAAGGGGAGGCATGGTATAGTTGGTTTGAGCTCTTAGAGCGATTTCACCGGGAAACCATACTCTATGTCCTAACCTAAACTAGTGGGGATTCTTTGCACGAAGCCCAATAGGAGGCTATGGGGAACCTAGTTTTGTACTAAGTTGAACAAGAACACATATCACACATATGAACAAGCATGAACAAGTATGAACAAACATGAACAGATATGAACAATTATACATATATGACAAAGTGTGTGTATATAATGGAGTTTATGAAGGAAATATACCTGTAAGCATGATCCATTTGTATACACGGGGGCTCGGGACTCATATTCGGGGAGAAGTCCGCTTGAGTTTATTCAACAGCTATGTAAACAGGTATTTACAAAAGGGCTTGGGACTTATACCTACATGGAGGCCCATGATATTTTTTTTGTGAAGATTTAAAGAAACCTTCATTTTTGGTTTGTTATTCAAAGTTAAAAAAACGCATTGATTGAGATATGTACAAAAGGCGTACAATGAAATACCTAATTTCATGTACTGGAATGGGTATGTACAAAAGGGGCTCGGGACTTATACCTACATGGAGGCCCATGGTATATTGAAAAGTTTGAAGTTTCTTTGGAGTTTTGTTGCTTTGAAAATGATTTGAAAACTGTACAAAAAGAAAAGAAATGGGACTTACACTCTCTAATATTCGAGAGGCCCCTGTTTTATTTTCATAAAACAGGGTGGATGGTTTGAAAAAGATGTGTGATTTGTTGTTAAAAAAACTGTTTGAAAGTTTTGGAAAAAAGTTTTCTGTACAAAGAAAAACTGTACAAAAGAAAAAAAGAGTGGGTCTTATACTCTCTAATATTCGAGAGGCCCCACTGTTTTGAAAAACAATGGATGATTTGAAAGTGAATTGATTACTGTTGTGAAAACAGTTGATTGAGTTTTAGGCTTACCTCGAAGAATGAGAAAATTGGATTTCTGAGTTTGAGGTGTTACCTTGATCTTCAAGTGATATGCTTGAAATAAATTATTTCATGATCATCCTCTGTAGCAAATGGAAGACAGAAAAATAGACAAAGCCAGAAGACGACAAAGAAACAGATCTCGAAACCTTAAATGAATTGTAATTATTCAAGTGATCTGCAACAGTAATAAAAAATCAGAACATGAAAATTCAAATGATTAATTACACGAAGGTTATATGATGATATCAAATTCAAAAGAAAATAATCTAAGAGAAGATATTTTTTGTGTTTTTTTTGAATGGAATTAAGTTAATTAATAAGATAATTAAACAAATAATTATACAAATAATTAAACTTAACAAGAAAAATAATTCTTTTTTATGTCACAAACTAGATTATACAAGTATAAACCTAAATATAAAAAGAAAATATTTTTTGGAGTTTTCGATTGGTTGATATTAATTAATAGCAAATATTCACACAATTACTAATTAATTAACAAAATAAATTAATTATGAAGAAAAATAAAATATTTTCATGTCAAAAATTAATTAAATATTTTATCAACCTAAAAGTGAAATTAAAATGATTTTTGGATTTTTGAAAGTATTTTTTAATTAACTATGCAAAGAAAAACAAATTAATTAAGAAAAATATTAATATATGATCCTGTGTGGCAAAGTTGATGGTCTATGGTGGACTGGCGCTCTTAGGAGCGTTGGATGAAAGATGAAATGAGATCTGATGGCTGCAAGCGTGAGAGCACGTGGTATGTACGTGGGACCAAACACATGGGATCCGTTCAGTCTTCAAACAAAAAACGCGCGCTTCATTTTGAATTCAGCCAATGGCAAGGTGACACGCCATCATCCCCAACCTTTGGCCGTCGTTTTAGGTGGACCTTTACCCACGGTTGAACATCCATAGCCATAGCACCTGAAATTTCAAAAACGCAAAATAACAACAATAAATCCAATACAGGGCCAGGGTACGACTTGGTTTTGCTCTCTGAATCCAATGGTGATCTCCTTTTGGGCCAATTTCACCTGTAGCAAAAAGACCTAAAACGAAACCCTAAAAAACCAAAAATGGCATATCTCTGTCCTCGTGACTAAACACAAATTAAACCACCCAGAAACGTTCCATGCATCATAACAAACATAAATATGCAATTGAAATGGATTAAAAACGTGTATAAAAGCAAAATCGAAGTTGAGTTAGAGGTGTGTAAACCGTGAGTTCTGAACGATTGTTCTTGAGGTTTTGATGCTTGGAATTGATCTGGTTAGCTTCAGGAATGTTCAAGGATCATGTTGATGCTTTTAAACTTGCTTGAAACCTCCTGAATCATTCTACAGACCTCCACCTGTTTTGACTCCAAACTGAAAACGGCCATGGTGTTTCTCCCCATCCAGAAGTGTTCCAGATGTTTGGATCACTCCTAATTGATGTATGGAAGGTGTTTGAAGTGGTAGATTTGGACAAGCTCGGGTAAATTTCAAGTTTGGAAGTTTTGGCTCAAACTTTGCAAGTATGAATTTTTTGTGAGCAAACTGACTTTGGCTTGATTTTATGGTGGTTTAAAGTGATGAGCAACTTCTAAATGATGTTTAGAATATGTTTGAATGACACCTTTGGTTAGAACTTGAAAGATTTGCAATTTGAGATTCTAACCTCTTTGAAAAACTATGAAACTTGTGAATGAAGAAAGAATGAGAAAACAAGTTCTTGGACAAGTTTTGGTGTCCTCTTGGATGTGATTTCCATCTCTTATTTATAGGCCACGAAATTGGATCATAAGCCTTGGCAAGTTGAAATTGTAATGATGGTTTTTGGCTTAAGAGATAAAGAGAATATTTTTCATTAAATGCATTAGGTTAAAAATGTTAACCATGGTTAGAAATCTCAAGTGACAATATATTCTCTCCTATCCAATCTTTTATGATAAGAATCTTGCCCTTTGGAGTTGCAAGAGGTCATTGTATGGATTTTAGACTATATAGTGTTGAAACTTGGTGAAAATGGTGTGTAACTTTAAGCATAATGACTTCTAATTGCAAAATTCAAAACCATAGCTATGCTCCATATTTTTTCATGCTCTTGGACATTTTGGAAAGATCATGCTACACACTTCAAAACCCTAGTTGAAAGTTTCTTCAAGATCTTTAAGGAAGTGGGTGAAAAAGATCCATGAACTTTGAGAAAAATGAGGTTTTAAGTGAAATTTTCATAAGATACCAACTTTGAAGCTCCATATCTCTTAAATGGTTGATCTTATGAAAAAAAATTATATATGACAAAGTTGTTCATTGGATCAAAATCTACAACTTTCATGTTGGAAGTTTTTTTTAGTTTGTAGGTGAAATTTTGAGTTATTCCCTTTCAAAGTTTGGAAAAAACCATTGAAAAACACTTAGAAATTTTTCTAAGTATGAAAGTCAAACTTTTGACTTTTTGATTCTTGATTGATTTTCTTGATTTTTCTTGATCAAATGACTTCTCATATCATATATTGATGATTAAAAACTTCAAAAGTCATGGTTGACCAAAATTCCCCAAAAGTCAATGGTGATCTTGTACAGTTGACTTTTTCAGACGAATCGCGTTTCTGGAGTTTTTAATGAAACAGGCTATCCTCATCAAATGAATGGTATGAATGGATCACATTGAAGCATTAGAGGATATTGAGCCATGGATTGAGTTGTGACACCATGTCTTGGTTAAAAAGTCAGTTGTTCAGTGAATTAGGTCAAAAACCCTAATTGTCGACCTGATGAAATTGATGACTGTAGGTCTTGAATTGAGGTGTAATTTCCATTGTATGTTGTCATAGGGATTATTTGAGGATGATTGAAACCTTTGATTGACTTCCTGGGGGTTTTTAGGGTTTCCCAAATGTGATCCCTGATTTTAGTCCCTGATAGTTCAAAACCCTGATCTGAGGATTTGTCTGATCAATCTTTGTGTAGGAGATGTTATGAGCCAATGGATTAGGTCAAAATGATGCACTTGAGGTCTTGATATCATGTCCCAAGTCACTAGGTCAAATTCTGAGCAGAAGTCAGGAGTATGTTGTCTTCAGGCAAAACCCTAGTCTGGTCGATTCAAAGCTGTTGAGCTTGTTGACATGAATCTCTGAGGACCAAATATTGATTGTAGATGAATATGATTCTTTGAGATGAAGGGAGAACAAAACCCTAATTGATTGTTACTTGTACTGATGAGTGATTTCCTGATCAAATCCTGCTGAGTCACAAGTAGCAAACACAAGCTATGCAATTTGTTAGAGATGCAAATGATGCATATGCAATGATATGAGGTGGTATCTTAGGTCAAAAATTGGGGTATGACACGAGGGTCCTTGCATTGTAAGCCCAAGAGGAGGCTATGGGAGGGACAATCCAGGGTCCTTGCATTGTAAGCCCAAGAGGAGGCTATGGGAGGGACAAGTCGTTTGTACAAAGCCCAAGGGGAGGCGTGGTATAGTTGGTTTGAGCTCTTAGAGCGATTTCACCGGGAAACCATACTCTATGTCCTAACCTAAACTAGGGAGATTCTTTGCACGAAGCCCAATAGGAGGCTATGGGGAACCTAGTGTTGTACTAAGTTGAGCAAGTATATATAACACAATCACAAACATGAACAAGTACGAACAAATATGAACAAGTACATGAACAAATATGAACAGTTATATGAACAGATATGAACAAGTATGAACAAGCACATATATATGACAAAGTGTGTGTATATAATGGAGTTTATGAAGGAAATATACCTGTAAGCATGATCCATTTGTATACACGGGGGCTCGGGACTCATACTCGGGGAGAGGCCCATTGAGTTTATTCAAAGCTATGTAAACAGGTATTTACAAAGGGCTTGGGACTTATACCTACATGGAGGCCCATGGTATTTTTGGGAAGATTTAAAGAAAACCTTCATTTTTGATTTGTTATTAAAAGTTAAAAATCAAATTGATCGAGGTATGTACAAAAAAGTGTATGTACAAAAAGGTGTACAATGAAATACCTAATTTCATGTACGGGAATGGGACTTATACCTATGTGGAGGCCCATGTTTTATTTTAATA
Organism: Vicia villosa; assembly: GCF_029867415.1. Lineage (NCBI taxonomy): Eukaryota > Viridiplantae > Streptophyta > Magnoliopsida > Fabales > Fabaceae > Vicia > Vicia villosa. The sequence goes on along the minus strand of NC_081183.1, from coordinate 45,784,062 downwards.
AAACATGGTTGATTGTTTTATTAACAAACGCGTCGTTTCAAAAACTGTTTGAAAGTTTGTTTTGAAAGAAGTTTTCTGTACAAAGAAAAACTGTATAAAAAAGGAAAGGGACTTATACTCTCTAATATTCGAGAGGCCCCGCATCATTTTGAAAATCAATTGATCAATTAAAAAGATTTAATCAATAGTTTCCTTTGAAAATCAAAAAGAAATGGTTTATCGTTTTTGAAAAGAATCGCGATCGCTTGTTTTAAAATGGTTTGAATTTGAAAGAAAACAACTTAATTAATATAAAAACAAATCTTTTGCTTAGTTAAGACCTAAGTGATTAAGGTTTGATCACAAAAAATATTTACAAGTGATTAGGTTTAAAAATTAAATGAAAAAACAATATTTAAAGTATTTAAAAACACTTAAAATGCATCATTTTAAACCTAATTAAAACATATTAAATAAATCTTTTTTTTGTGATTTTTTTTGATATTGTCAAAATATGTATATTAAATAAGAAGTGTTTAAAAAATGAAGAAAAAATAAGTTGATTTGATTGGTTAAATTAAATGATGAAGTTGTGAAGAAAAATAGTGTCAAAAAATAAGGTTTGGTCCTGCCAGGGTTTGAACCCACGCCCTAAGGTTCACCACTCAAAACAACAACCAACTGAGCTGCGCGTGCAGCTTGTTTATGATACGCGTTCATCACATTATATTTTAAAACAATTATTTGAATTCTTTGAACGAAAATCTGGCGCCAAGAACACACCCTAACTGAAATTCAAAAATCTTCAAAACTGTGTTGTTTTGATCGATCAAAGGGTCTATCTCACTCGGTTTTTCACGAGGAACATGATGGTGCCCTCATAATTCATTTATTTTTGCTCTAAGGTGGTCAATTTTGTGATGAACACGAAGAACCCTAATTCTGAGATTGATCATGAAATCGTGTATAATTGATGAATTGTGAAATTGATTGAGGGTTAATGATCAGTGATAGTGCAGAAACAAGATGGTATGTTCATTTTTCATTTATGATGCATGTATGATGGAGTTTGAAGTTCATGAGCACTTACCTCAAAAACGGCCAAACTGGAAATTGAAATCGTGCCTGGAGGTGTTACAGATGCTTTGTGATGATCTGGATAGCTTCAATGATGATTATGGAAGGTGTCTGGATGTCTGGAACAAGCTGAATTCATCTGAGCATGGCCATGGCACCCGATCTGCAGTTGCTTTAAGTATGAATCGAATTTGAAGATGGAGGTGTTTCAGATCATGGATGATGGTTGGGATAGTTCATATATGGTATATGGATGGTGTTAGAAGTGATAGTTTGGACAGATATGAGCCTGAATAAAAATTGGCATGATAAGTCTCATGTTATGCATATTTGGAAAGTGAGGTAGTGATTTTGAGTTTTAGGTTTTTTTGGGGTGTATGGATGGATCAAACACACCATATATGATGTTTAGAAGTTGTGAGAAGCATCATTTTGCTCAGAACTTGCAAGGGATGGAACTTGCACTTTCTCCTCTTTGAAACTCATGAAACTTGCAATTCAAGAAAGAAGAGAGAAAACCTATAATTGTGAGGTTTTGGTGTGAATTGAAGAGTGGAAATGACCTCTATTTATAGGCCATGAGTTCTGAATGCAGAGCTTTGCAACTTGCTTCTTCTTTGGTGATTTGGCATTTGGAGATAAAGTGGAATCTTTACATTTAATGCAAATGGTTAAAGTAACTAAACCATGGTTATTTTGGCCAAGCTTCTTATCCTCTTCCATTCTGATCTCAAATCAGAAAATATCTCTCAATTATTGCATTGGTGTGTCATCACTTGGATTATAGGCCATTTGGTTCATAACTTAGTGAAATTGGTTTGAAATTTCAAGTGAAAAGTTCATTAATGTCAAAATTCAAAACCATGGCTACACTCCATATTTTTTCATGCTCTTGGACATTTTGGAAAGCTCATGTTACACACTTCAAAACCCTAGTTGAAAGTTTCTTCAAGACCCTTAAGGAAATGGGTGAAAAAGATCCATGAACTTTGAAGAAAATGAGATTTTAAGTGAAGTTTTCAAAAAGTACCAACTTTGAAGCTCCATATCTCTTAAATGGTTGATCTTATGGAAAAAAATTATGTGTCAAAGTTGTTTATTGGATCAAAATCTACAACTTTCGTGTTGGAAGTTTTTTTCAGTTTGTAGGTGAGATTTTGAGAAATTCCCTTCCAAAGTTTGGAAAAAACCATGAAAAACACTTAGAAATTTTTCTAAGTATGAAAAGTCAAACTTTTGACTTTTTGATTCTTGATTGATTTTCTTGATTTTTCTTGATCAAATGACTTCATATATCATATATTGATGATTCAAAACTTCAAAAGTCATGGTTGACCAAAATTCCCCAAAAGTCAATGGTGATCTTGTACAGTTGACTTTTTCAGACGAATCGCGTTTCTGGAGATTTCAAATGAAACAGGCTATCCTCACCAAATGAATGGTATGAATGGATCACATTTAAGCATTAGAGGATATTGAGCCATGGTTTGAGTTGTGGCACCATGTCCTGATTAAAAAGTCAGTGGTTCAGTGAATTAGGTCAAAAAACCCTAATTGTCGACCTGATGAAATTGATGACTGTGGATCTTGAATTGAGACACAATTTTCATTGGATGTTGTCATAGGGATTATTTGAAGATGATTGAAACCTTTGATTTACTTCCTGGGGATTTTTAGGGTTTCCCAAATGTGATCCCTGATTTTGGTCCCTGATAGTTCAAAACCCTAATCTGATGATTTGAAATTTCACTGTTGATCAATCCTTGTGTAGGAGATGTCTTGAGCCAATGGATTAGGTCAAAATGATGTACTTGGGATCTTGATATCATGTCCCAAATCATTAGGTCAAATCCTGAGCAAAAGTCAGGAGTATGCTAGCTTCAGTCAAAACCCTAATCTGGTTGGTTCAGAGCCTTTGAGCTTGTTGAAATGAATCTCTGAGGACCAAATATTGATTGTTGATGAAGATGATTCATTTGAGATGAAGGGAGAACAAAACCCTAATTGGTTGTTACTTGTACTGATGAGTGATTTCTTGATTAAACCCTGCTGAGTCACAAGTGGCAAACACAAGCTATGCAATTTGTTAGAGATGCAAATGATGCATATGCAAATGATATGAAGTGGTATCTTAGGTCAAAAATTGGGGTATGACAATCTCCACACCAGGACTTGGTCAAATAGTGCATCGGAGGATTATGCATCTTCCTCATTACCACTTCAAAGGACATCAAAGTCAGAACTTTCAAATTACTTTTTATCCCCGAGCGGTAATCAAAGATCCTTCAATAGAACATCCTGGTTCATAAGGAAGTTCCTAGCTGAGTGTACTCAAGCAGGATAGCGAAGATCGACAACAATCACAATGCCTTCATTTCTAGATGGCTAGCAGGGATTTATTTTCCCAATTAGAAGCTTGATACGCTCTAAACTGCATAAATCATGCATCATACATCATGCATCATACATCATACAGCATAAATCATGCATCATACATAATACATTATACATCATACATCATACATATTCATACACAACATAACATGCATATTTCTCCTTTAGTTCGAGAATCTCATACATTACATACATCATAAACATTGCATATCACTAACTTGATTTTTTCAGGCAGACAGATGTCTTCAGCAAAGATGTTCTCAATCACATGCAGTGTTCACCTTGAATCCTATTCAGATAAGCAGTCCTTTCAGATGTAATCAAACCAAAAATTCACTTTGAAGAGCTCTCCCTCTCCAAATCACTTATCAACAAGAAAAGCAGATCTAATTCGATACCTTGGACGGTTTCACAACGATCTACCTTTAGATCTAAGTTGATGCCTCAGACGGTTTCACAACGATCTACCTTCAGATCTAATTCGATACCTTGGACGGTTTCACAATGATCTACCTTCAGATCTAAGTTGATACCTTAGACGGTTTCGCAATGATCTACCTTCAGATCTAATTTGATACCTCAGACGGTTTCGCAACGATCAACTTTCAAAAGCTAAAGCGGAAAAACTTTGGACAGTTCCGTAATTATCAACCTCCAAGATTTAAAGCAGTAACCTCAGACGGTTCCGTAACAGTCAACGCAGAGGTTTTCAAATCCTTCATCAAGATATAATCAAAGGATTCATTCTGATAAACAAACCATCAACACATTTGCCAGATGACATCTGAAAGCCAGTCTCAGATAATGTTCTGATCTTCAAACAACAGTTCTCATACAACATTCAAATGCAAATTCCAACATCACTTCCGATCGAGGTAAGTGCAAATTTTCAGGGCATATATAATATCCAATCATCTTCCACCTTCAGATTTCAGACAATCTTTTCAGGTTTAAAAAGATTGAATAGGGGCAACTGTTATACCCCAAAATTTGCCCACATCTTTTTTCAAGAAAAACTTCAATCTAAAAATTAAGAGTTTCATATAATCTTGGATTTTCATATCCTGATTTATGAATACTTGGTTTTTAGAATTTTTCTTACACGGTATTTTGGCTCGCTGTTGGATTTATTCTTACACAAACGCCAATTACTGTTTATCACTTCACACACGCTATTTATTTGATATTTATTTACAGATAAATAGTACTGACGCAATTGGTACAGAGTAAAATCTTTTGTAAACAAAAAATAAAACAAAACAAAAAAAAATACATTAACTTTGACTGTTGAAATTTCACTCTGAACAGTCAGGTGACAGTCAAACCGCAGACAGTGCAATTCTCCGTGTTTTGTACCATCAATAAAATCAAAATTTTGCATTCCAAAATTCCAAGATTTTTGTTCTAGAAGTCTTCTGAATATCACATGATTAGCAGAGATTGAGCACTGCACAAAAATCAGGTACGCTTAACTGTCTCCTACACAAATAGTCCCTAATCAGGGTTTATTGTTTTTTTCAGGAGAAACAAGTTTTTGAGACTTAAAATGGATTTCATGGACCTCCATATATCTCAAAGTACCATCTTACAAATTTTCAAACTTCAATTCACTCAGACACACCGTCAGCAGCTCAAACAGTCAACAGACGACCCGTTTGACCAAAAAGTCAACAGACAGTCAAAAATGAATTTTTTTTGTCAAAGATCATATTTTGTCAAAGGATTCATCATTTGATCATTGGATGATCATAATTCATCAAGAAAAGATCAAAAATCAACAAAACCCTAAGTTTCAAAATTAGGGTTTTCTCCTAAAAAGTCAACTGAACTTTGACTGGTCATAACTATCTCATCCTTCATCCAAAAAATTCAAACCAAAGCTCATTTTGAAGGAAATTCAATTATCTTTCAAATGCAATTGATCCCATGGTCATTAGGTTCACCATTTGAAAAATATGAACCAAGACATTACAGTTCATTTTCAAAGTCAACAAAAAGTCACTTTTTTCAAAAGGACACACAAGGAGCATCAAAAATCATTTTGACATGAGACCAAAGACATTGGTTAGAGGACTTTTTGAGGTTTCCAAAAAGTGCAAGAACTCCTTCATATGACAAAAATTGAGGGATTTACACCTTGTTGAAGTTGGCTAAATTTTGGGAAAATGCATGAAACCAATATTGCTCAAAAATGTATTTTTTCCAAATGGGGCCAAGTTTTCATGATCCAAACATCATTACCATGATATAATGGGCCTCGCACGACCAAGACAAAGCCCACACCATTTTTATTCATTTTTGGTTTAATTTTATCCTATTTTAAGATTAAATGGAAAATGAAAAATGGAAGGATAATGGATGGCTTAATTTCTAAGCATGACTCATCAAAGAACATTCAAAGCTCTGCCTCAAGAGGATAGTACAGCAGAAGAGAGTGGAAAAATCAAGCCATGGTTGCTTGAATTCAAAGCTACATATGATATAATATTCAAAAATTCAACAAAGCACTTATTGCTTCTTAGCTTAGTTTATAAGCACTTCAATGCATATATATATAGGCCATAACACTTCAGCAATCAGAGGAGGACGAATTTAGAAGCTCCCATAGGCATATATCACTCTTGTAACAACTTGTAAAAATTCAAAGAAACTTGAAATTCGAATTTTAAGTTTAAGTCATTTTCAATACAAACTAAGCATTCAAACATCATCCTTGAACATCACTAAACATAACCAGATCAAGTGCAAGCCTTGAAACTCACTAAATCAAGCACTATAGGTCACGATTTGTTCAAACAAAAACCAATTCGTATCTGATCATTCATGCATGTTTAACAAGATGTAGACATATATTTGAGTTTGGTTTGATGTCCTGATCGTTTCTGGACATTTAATTAAAGTTTGGGGGCTTGTACACGAAGCTACCATTTTAGGGTTTTCTAGTTCAAATTTAGGGTTTTTAGTTAGAGCCAAAAATAGAACAAATTAAGGGCATGGTTGAATTCAGTGGAACAAGACGAATTGAATGGACCGATCGCGCCTAATTTCTATGCACGTTTACCCCTATTCGTTATTTTGCAGGATTGATGCTCACCTATTACAGCGCTTTTGAAAACAAACGCTGTTAAAAGAGGAGTCTGAAGGTTGAAGACGAAGACATGTCCTCACCCCATTGGCTGGCACGCGCGCGTTTTAAATTTTAAAAAACCCTCTAATCCAGTGCTTTGCAGGTGTATTGATTGCCATGTACCTCAATATCTGAGCCATCTGATCTCATTAACTCTCAATCCAACGCATCAAAATACGCACCCATATCATGGACCTTATTTAATTACCACACATGATCACTGCTTTATTTATTTTTCTATTTTATTTTAATTTCTTTGCAAAATTATTTTAAAATAGTTTCAAAAATCCAAAAAATACACAAAAAATATTTTTAAGTTGATAAAATAATATTTTATTTTCTGAAATAAAAATATTTAATTTTTCTTCATAATTTCAATATTTTGTATAATTAATTAGTATATATTTATATATTTGCTTTTTAATTATTTTCAACCAATCAAAAAATCATTAAAAAAATTGTTCTTTATATTAAATATTGTTTATATATTATATACTAATTTTGTACATATTTAGAATAATTTTCTCTTTAAGTTTTAATTATTTGTATAATTATTTGTATAATTATGTATTAATTAACTTAATAAATTTCAAATCAACTTCAAAAATTCCAAAAAAAATAGTTTTGTTTTAAAATTAATTGAAAAGCATTTTGAACATATTTTGAACTTAATTTTTAGGTTTAAATTTATTTTCATCTTTTTTCCTCGTTTTAATTTAATTAATCATGCATTAATTATAATTAAAAACTAATCATAAAAAATCCAAAAACATTTCTTTATTTTTCTTGCAATTTAAATTCCTAGATAAATGTATAGGTTGTCAAATTCATGTAAATAGCGTAGTTTACATTTCCCGCACAATCGATGTAATAGCGTAGATTTACTTTCCGCACTTTACATTTCTGCACTTTAATTCCAGCATATATAAAACTGCGTGTATGTCAAAGATAAAAATTGAATCGTTAAATCACTAAACTTCAAAGATAAAATATCTGAATCTAAACACAATCACATTTGCACCTCTTAGGGTAATCCCTTTCTCATTCTTTTCAAAATCAAAATCAAATTCTACTGTTTCAAATACAAAATCGAACTTTCGTTTACATCCGGTGAAAGGATAGATTTTTAAAGGAAATAGGATAAGACCTTATACCTCAGGGTAGACCTCCTAATTTGCTTGCTCAAATAAAAACAAACAAATGTCTCTTATACTGTTGTTTTTCAAAATAAACTTTCAAGAAAAAGACAATACTTTGTATATATCCAAACGAGGATCATTACGAAGTTAACGTTCTTTTTTTCAAAACATCTTTCGAAAGATAAAACACTTTGTATACATCCACACAAGGATCATTACAAAGTCAATTTACAAAAGTATTTAAAACCACATACAAGCATTTCAAAGCAATTAAAAAGAAGTGAGCTAAGCAAATTAAAGAGCCCATGGATAACCATGGATACAAAGGGTGCTAATATCTTCCCTTTGTATAACCTACCCCATTACCCAGAATTTCTTAAAGGTCTTTTTCTGTTTCTTTTATAAACCTTTCCTTAATTGGATAAAATAAAAGTCGGTGGCGACTCTCTGATTATCAAAAACACAAAAGCAGAAAGAAAAGAGTCAGTTCGCGTATCTCTCCGCGAGAGGTATGGTAAAACCGAGTGCATGTGTAATACGGTGAACTGACTTTTTATCGAAATGTCGCGGTTAAGCAAGAGTCGCCACCGACTTTTATTTTATCCAAACAAGTTAGAAAGGCTAAAAGAAACAGGAAAAACCTTTTTAAAAGAAAACGGGTTCGGGGGTGATTATGCAAAGGGAAGGTGTAAGGCACCCTTTGCATCCATGGTTATCTATGGGCTCTTAATTGTTTTGCTCTTTGTGTGAAAAGAAATGTAAAAGAAAAAGAATAGGGACTTTAGCTCGTAAATGAGCATAGTCCTTTTGAAGGATTATGAGAAAGAATATAAAAAGTTTAGAGCAAGGCAAAGCAATTAGGGGCAATTACCTTAAACTTAGATGATAGGTTTCTTTTAGCCTTCTAGGAGGAAAGGGTCTATCCATGCCATGAGAGGGCAGGAAGCCTTTCATTTGGAGATTGAAGGGTCGTCGAGATATCGTTCGCCTTAAAACTGTCCCATGCCATAGAGAAGCAGGTAGTCTAAAGGGAAGGATCAGAATAGCCTTTTCGTAGGCAGCCAGAAGATACCTCAGCCTTTTCGTAGGCAACTTTCGAGGGTCGAGATCATGTTTAGTGTATCGAAGGCAGCATCATTAGGGACCCATGATCTTAATCGAGGCAACATGGATGAGGTATCCTCGTATTCGAGGGACATGGCTATTCTGCAATAACACAAGGCAACAAGGCAACAGGCAACAGAGAGGTTACCCCAAAAGTGTGAGTGTGTGCACCAATCACGTGATCAATTCAGAATATATTATCTTATTTAAGTGATGCTAGTTTAATTCAGGGTTGCACTCCCTAAAGTTACTAACCACAACAATTGATAAACAAATATAATTAAAGCAAATACGGGGAAGGGGAAAATGAAACCAGCGGAGGAAAGGGGAATTGAAACCAGCGGGATAACAATATTAATAGGTCTAACACGAGTAATAATTAATAGCAGGGTTTAGGGTTACCGATATTCGAAGCTTTGGCAATTGGCAAAGCCTGAAAAGGTGGAAAAATAACAAACAAAAATAGCGTGAGTGCATTATCGGTTCAAATGTCAATTAGGGTTAACCCTAATTTAATATAAATAAAATAGAATAAAATAAACAAAATATTTAAAATAGAAAAGAACACTTAGCTTTTGATTTGATCTGATATGGTTGGCAGTCGGAGAATCTTGATTAATCCATGCATGCGTGCGCAAGCTATGAATGTACAAAACAATTCGATGCTCACGATGGTAGTACCTCACAAAAACAAGACAATGGTAGAAAGAGTATATGTGACAATTAAATTCTAAAATAAAATTAAATATTTTTTTGTATTTTTATATGAGAAACAAAATTTAATAGATCTAATCTAAACTAATAAAATATTTTTGTGTTTTTATATTATTAAACTAATTAAATAAAATACATCTTTTTTAGATTTTTATTTTTAAATAATGATTCTATAAACTAAATTAAGCATATAAATCAAATAATAAATCAAATAAACAAAACATTACTTATAAAATAAAATAATGACATTAAAGTTAGTATAAAATAAAAAAAAGAACAGTAAAGATAGAATTATACGTAACGTAGCAGTTGCATTTTCAGTCTGTAACAAGGTGAACACTTCGGTACCCCTTAAAAATTATTGGGTATCGGTACCCAAGTGAGATGTATGTTTTTAATTGGGCCACGTATAACATATTTGACATCATAATTGACATGTCATTTTAAAACTTATTTAAATTGATTTTTATTTTAAAAGTAACCATTTTAATTTATAAACTTTCAAACTCAAAACTGACATCATAGAACAAATGTGCATCTTCAAAAAGATTATATTTTGTGCTCTCTTCCTCCTACTGTGATTCAATCATTTCTGTATAACGAAGAACAACTTGATTCTTCTTTAAACTTAATATCTATTTTAATATGTTTTCAAATCACCATTTATATCTATGTAATTTTTCAATTCAATTTCATTACGCCCTTTCTATTGTTCAGTTTCTCCATTAAAAACCAATTCTTAAAAAAAAAAAACTCAATTAATTCTCACTTCCGTTGCCATGGTAGGTACAAGACTCTAAGTCCAATTCTTCGACATGTAACTGCATGAAAACTAACGCATGATATTTAATATTAGTACAAAAATTAAAAAAATTGTTCAATGTTATTTTTATAAAAAAACAATAAATTCTGATTTTAATAAGTTGCCATTTGGAATCCATGTCATCAAAAGGTATGAGTACCCATCCAAACAATTGGGTACCTAAGAATTTACCCGGTAACAAACCAAACTTTGTATTGAATTGTCAATTTTAACTTACACCAATATAGGCATGACACATGGCAGCCTTGGTTTTAAAATAAAAATAATAATTAATAGTGCATATGTCAAAGATGAGGACGTAATAAGAATGCAAAATCATCCTTTCCTCATCTCAATCTTTCTCTGCATTGTTCTCAAAATCAAACAACAAACCAAGTTTATCTTGAAATAACAATCATCAATTCTACCATGAAGAGTACAACAAAGAGAATCTAACCTTCCTAGTGCCGGCGATTGGATTTGGTGGCGGTTGTAGAGGTGTTCCGATCGGAGTTGGTGTTTTTGACGTTCGATGCGGTGGTTGCGCGCAGCGAAGCGGCGGACTCGCGGTGGGGCTGCGATCGGAGGGGTGAATGCGCCGTCAGACTTGTAGGCGGCTCCGAGTTGTTGTTTAAGTGCTCTATGCCGGCGGCGGAAGATAGGAGACGGTGATGATGTTGATATTGTAACGTCGGAGATCCGTGAGGCGTTGGATTCAAATCGGAAGTGGTCGGTGTACGCCTCTGAGTTGTTTTGTTGAAGCTGAAGCGCTGTGATTGGAGAGATCCCGCGGCGGTTCGTCGTTCGCGGTGGGGGTGTGCGGTGGTCTTGATCGAAAGCTAATTTCCCTTTGCTTTTTATTTTTAGACTTTCAGCGAGTGGAACACCAAAACTGTGGGTAAAGATCAGACTCTAACTTCACTTCCTGTCTATTGAAAACAAAAGAATAAACATGGTTATTGTTGTATTGAAGATTGAAAGGAAAAATTATAATTTGATAGTGTAAAGAAAAATTTTATGTGAATTTTCTCTCAATCTTTTTCTCTGTGATTTTGCTGCTGGATTTTTCTCCGATTCCTTATGAATCTTGTTTCTTTCCGCTTGTTCTGGCCTTCTTCAACATCTACCATTTTCTGAAAAATCTGATTGAGACAACAATAATGTTAAGGTAATTTGTTAGTAAATTGGGACAAAAAAATACAGTATAACACAATTGTTCGTGGGGTTTCTTTTAGTAAAAAACGAATGTCCAGTCTATGTAAAAAAAGGGCTTAAATGCAAAAAGTTATATGGAAAAGAGGCATTTTTTAATTGTTGGAATGATTCTGTATGTAAAGGGAGAGGTAACTAGGATTGTTAGGATTGTTAGTGAAAGAAAGTGTTAGTGTGAGGCAAGGTTTTTTTTGTGTGAGAAAAGGTTTTTTCTGTGTGGAAAATATTTACAGGATGGTGGTGGAAAAATAAGGGTTAGTTTGTTAGAAAAAATCAATTTAAACCGAATGGAATCGAGGCTAGAATCGTGTACGGAACACTTTCCTTATAGTATTTCAAGCACTCCCAATTTGTCTTGGAGTTTCTACGCAGGAATACCCAGGATAATTCAGCCTTCTCGAGTTTGCGCAAGACCGACGAAAACTCGAATGTAGCGAAGAGTGCTCTGGAATTATTCTACAGGATTTGCATTTTTTTTTATTAAGAATTCTGAATCCAAAGTTATGATTTTATAGGCCATGCTGATATTGTTTCACAAGGTAGCGACCCTTGGTGAAACAATTTCTTTTCCAAGAGTTATGACTTTTGGCCCACAGCATGGTTCACCAACGGTTGCAACATTTCATGAAGAGTTGTCAACTTTCAAATTCAAAATTCAAATCCACTATCATATTTTCCTTGTCATTTTGGAACACACCCATATTATTAATTATAATTAATAATTTACAACAATCCCACACTTGTTCTAATAATGACAAGTCTAATTCCAGAATATAGAAAGCAAAAGAGTGTTAATACAGTTAGGTATCTTTCGATTTGAACTTAACCTTAGTAAAGACAACGCAAAGCCTAATCGGAACATTAGGTAGCTATGCTTTGAACCGTTATCCCATGTGATCAGACCGGCGTTACTATACACACACTCTTTAAAGGTTTTTCGCCTACATATCTCGCCTAGCACTATTTATGGCCATGTGCTTTTCCCGTTTTCATGAATTTTCCTTGAGAGAAACTCCAACTCTCACTTTAAGACGGCACCATCTTGAAATTCATATAGGTGAAGTTCAGTTTGTATCTATTTCTTGAGATACATATCCTCCTCGATATAGAACTTCATTAAGAGTTTCTAAAAACTCAACCCTCAATTATGTAATAGTCAACATTGTCACAAAATGTTGCACCATCTTCCAAATCAACGACTTGTTGTTACCCATTGAATCTTAGGTTAAGATGTATTAACTTCAGATTGGGTTGCTATCATTGTTGGAACACTTATTCAAGGAGTTTCAACCTCGCACCTTTTGAGATTGTCTTTACTAATCCATGACCATTGGTTTAGTAAGAGAATCATTTAACTTATAGATCGATCGTATATATGTGAATGAAATGATTACATCTTTAATCAATTTTCTCACGAAAGAATGTCTAAGGCCTCAGTGCCCAAACTTTTCATTTTACACTTATCTGAATTCTTTTGCTAAACTGGCTTAACTGTCACGTTGTGTTAACACCTTTGAAACACCGTGTTTATAGCCAATGGAACTTCCAACAGAAGGTCCCTCAATCATTCAACTTCTTTGACCAGTGGTAGAGATATCCACATACTATGGCTTCATGGTCAAGATAGTGATGCATCTTTATTTATTGCTCTTCCAAGAAATCTCACCTCCAACTAGTGTAAATATCCACGTAGTTGTAAATATATGATCTCCAACACTCGATATCCAACTCATATTGGTATATCCTTCTAATATGGCAGGAAACCTACCATAATGGAGGTCAAGATTTTGATTTTTAAAAAATAATCAAAATCCTTGTGATAGCCTCCTAATGCTCACCATTTGTACTTCTAGTAAATCTACTCATTTACTAAGTGCAAATTCTATGTCAGGTCTAGTACATTACATTAGAAAACCAATTTCACTTGCGTATTCTAATATAGCCACATTTCTTCCATCATCATTTTGACACTAAGGTCAAATTGAATATTCACTTTCTTGAAACGTGATAGTTTGAACTTATCAAGAACTTTCTCAAAGTGTCTTTGACTAAGTTTATAACCCCCACTATTTTTGCATTACTTTGATCTCCAAAAGAGTGTCAATTAGTCCAAGATCTTTCATCTTGAATGTGGTTTTCTGAACCCCCACTCTTTCGTTTCACTTTGATCGCAAAGAGTGCCCACTATTTCAAGATTTTTCATCTTGAATGTGGAAGTTAGAAACCTATTTGTTTCTAAGATTTCATTCGTCTCTTTGATAATGATCAACATGGAGACAAAGGAATATCACAAAATTCTTACACAACTTTGTGTACAAACACTTATCATAAGAATTAGATGAAAAAGGTTTTTAGATAATCATGCATGATGATGCAAGAAGGTTTTTAGATGAAGTGAGAGATTAAATTATGAGCAATTTAAAATATTATAATATAAATTGCAACGAGTACCTTGGTTATTTTCACTTCTCTCAAATCTTCACTTGAATTTATATGTTAAACCTTCTTGGTTGACGTGCATGACATTTTTGATCCTTTTCCTTCTTTGATAGTCTTTGTCTTCATCAAAACTAGATATAAGATATATTCTTCACAATCTCCCCCTTTTTGATGATGACAAGCTCTTTGAATTCTTGTTTTGATAAGATTCGGGATTCTCCCCCTAACTTGTGTGTCTCCTCTTTAATTTGTAAGTTTCCTCCTTAATTGGAGAATCTTACAATGACGAAGTCAAACTTTTAATGTCATTGTTTCAGTGCTTGCTTTAATCTATACAAAGATTTGACAAGCTTTCACGCCTTTTGTTCATTACCAAGAAGCACATAACCTTATGATTTTTCCATGTAAATCTCCTCATCGAGATATTCATTTAGGAATGTCGTTTTGACATCCTTTTGATGAATCATAAGGTCATGCTAGGAAGCCAAAGCAAACAAAATTATAAATTTCGTTGTGCTTCCTTCTAGTACATGTGTTGAAATAATCAACACATTCCTTTTGTCTAAAACACTTAGTTAATCATCTATATTCGTAGATGTTTAATGTACCATCACTATGATACTTCCTTTTAAATATATATATCCAAAATATATTTAATGCATGGCAATCGTTGACGAACTTTTGATTTGTGTTTTCAACAATCCTTGGAGAACCTTCCTCACAAGGTTTTTAACTTGTGAGAATCTCGATTTTTTTTTTATCCTCCGCAATAAGGTTCTCAAAATTCTATATAAGGGGATTTAATAAGACTCCAAATTCATAGAAGTCATGAACCATCTTTAAATGATCTTCATGTGTCCGAATTTATTATATGAGTGTGTTCTAAAATGTGTCCGAATTTATTCCATTCGGTTTAAATTGATTTTTTCTAACAATCTTATAGTATTTCAAGCACTCCCAATTTGTCTTGGAGTTTCTACGCAGGAATACCCAGGATAATTCAGCCTTCTCGAGTTTGCGCAAGACCGACGAAAACTCGAATGTAGCGAAGAGTGCTCTGGAATTATTCTACAGGATTTGCATTTTTTTATTAAGAATTCTGAATCCAAAGTTATGATTTTATAGGCCATGATGATATTGTTTCACAAGGTAGCGACCCTTGGTGAAACAATTTCGTTTCCAAGAGTTATGACTTTTGGCCCACGGCATGGTTCACCAACGGTTGCAACATTTCATGAAGAGTTGTCAACTTTCAAATTCAAAATTCAAATCCACTATCATATTTTCCTTGTCATTTTGGAACACACCCATATTATTAATTATAATTAATAATTTACAACATAGTTGTCGTACCTGAAAAAGAGAAAGTCAATTGTTAGTGTATATATAAGACAAAATTAGGTTAAATAAAATAAATAAAAAATTAATTGGGATCCAAATAATTAATCAGAAAATAATCAAATAAATTGATTCTTTCTAAAAATAATTTACTTGCTCCCCAAGTTGTAAAAAGTGTTAAAAATAAAACAAATAAAATTAAAAGCTTCCTTTTTGGATTTTTTGAATATTTCATAATTTTTGGTGATTTTTTAACTAAAAAATGCCTAAAAGTGAAAATTGACCATTTTTAAAAATGCCTATTTAATTTGTGCAAAAATTAAAATAAAAATAATAAAAAATGATTTTTTGTGATTTTAAATATGAATGAAAGTAATATTAAAACTATAGTTAGAAACAAAGTAAAAAAGAAAAAATGTTAGAAGCGGAATTCGAACCCGGGACCTCTCGCTCTTGTACCTTTTGCCCTTAAATTCTTACCACATGTGTCATGTCACTTAATTGAAATAAAATGACATTCATAATCACGTGAGGGCAAATTTTGGGGTATGACAGCATGACAGCACGACAGTTACCAATACTCGTAGCTTTGGCAGTCGACAAACCCTGAAAATTGGACAAGAAAGAAGAAACAGAGGAGTGAGTGCGTTATCGGTTCGAAGGCAGCATCATTAGGGTCACATGACCTTTATTTATCGAGGCAACATGGCTGAGGTATCCTCGTATTCGAGGGACATGGCTATTCTGCAAAAAACACAAGGCAACAGGCAACAGGCAACAGAGAGGTTACCCCAAAAGTGTGTGTGGGTGCAACAATCACGTGATTAATTCAGATATTTTATCTTGTAAATTTAATTATCTAATTCAATTGACAAGGCTTGCACTCCCTAGGATTACTAACCACGCAGTTTAATATGGCAATAACAATAGCAATATGGGGAAGGGGAAAATGAAACCAGCGGATCCCCAATAGGGTTTGGCATAAGTATAATTAAAACAAAAAATATTAGGGTTAGGGTTTAGGGTTACCAATACTCGTAGCTTTGGAAGTCGACAAACCCTGAAAATTGGATAAGAAAGAAGAAACAGAGGAGTGAGTGCGTTATCGGTTCGAAGGCAAACACAGTTGACCCTAAAAATAAAAGAATAAAGAAATTAAAAGAAAACAAATAAAATAAACAAAATACTTAGCTTGGCATTTGATCTGATATGGTTGGCGATCGGTGGAAGCCTCGGAGGTAAACCCTGAAAAAGGAAGGCAAAGGCAGAAAAGAAGAGGGTGAATGTAGGCACAGTTCAAGAAAAGTTAAGGGCAAACCCTAAAATCAAAAGGAAACAAAATAGACTTTTAAAAATAAATAGGGTACTTAGCTTTGAGTCTTGATCGGGCGCGTAGTCGGAAGGTATTTGGAAAGTCGACCCTGAAAAGGCTTAGAAACAGAAATATTTTCAGTGTAGGACAGGATCTTCGTAAACCTGATTAGGGTACAAAGTAAATAAGAAACACGAACGATTTAATTAATTATTGGTCTCGCGACCTAATTAATTAAATCGGGATAATAAAATTAAATCGAGTGTAAAAATAATTTTTATGGATTTTTTGGAATATGAATTTTATAAATAATATAAATAATTAAATATAAGAAAACAAATAAGTATATAATTAGAACAAACATGTAATTTAAATATTAAATAAATAAATATTTAATAAAATAAAATTATTATAAATAAAACATAATAATAAATATATTATAAATAAAAGAAAAAAAAGTATATAAATAAATTAAACAAAGTAAATAAAATAAATGAAAACTATGTAAAAGAAAATAAAAATAAAAAATATAGGAAACTCAGCTTATGATTGGATGTGGGCAGGCGTGTGAGGCTTATGGTGCACTGGCGTCCTAGCATGCGTTGGATTTGATGGCCCAGTAATCTAACGGCTGGGACCGAGAGGTGTATGGTGGTCCTTTTGTATGCGAGCTGCGTGAGATGTTGTAAAGAGAAAATACAAAAAAAGAATGCTAGAGCCAAGGGTCGAACCCCTGACTCTAGGGTGATCAGCAAGCGCTTCTCACCACTCCGACCAACTCGCTTCACGTTTATTAAGTGCTCCCAACGAATTATAATAGGAAGCGAATGAGATGGTGAATTTGTGCGCGGAAATTCCAAACGGACCAATGAAACGAAGACAGCACATCATCTTCTTCGCTGTCACCTGCAGTCTCATCTTTTACAGCGTTTTTTACAGATTAGCTGTGAAAACGTATATTTATTACACCTGCGAATTATCAAAACCTCACACATGCGCAAAAAACAAATTCTAACACCATAATCCGATTCGTTTTGGCCATACGAATTCAACGACACCTATATCAAAGCCTAATTCGCCCTAAATCAAAAAGTCCCAAATCAAAAGTACCGAACCCTAGCATGGTGAATTCTCGGATGCACACATAACAGGCAAATTACTTATCCAGAATCATTCCAGGCATGGTAACAAACACAAATATACAACTCAAACTAGTAACTAACCCGTGCGTACGCACGGGTTCTGGTCTGGTATGCGCATTTGCTAACATAATATATTTATTTTAAATAAAAAATTAAAAAAGAAAAAATATTTAAATCAATAATATATTTTTTCCCGTATACAAATATTATTTATGTTTAGGTATCATTTACAAAATATATGGATCAATAGTAAATTTTCGTATATAAAAATATTTAAAGCAATGATAGATTTTATTTCCGTATAAAATTTTTGAATCATAAATACCATTTTTCGTATATAAAAATCTTTAGATCAATAATAGATTCTTTCCCGTATACAAATATTATTAATGTTTATGTATTGTTTACAAAAATATATGGATCAATATTAAATTTTCGTATATAAAAATATTTAGATCAATAATAAATTTTTTCCCGTATACCATTTTTTAATCAATTTTTTTTATCATAAATCTTTTTGTATATCTTTGGTTAGCAAATGGTATATGAACAATGATGATGATGATAATGATGTTGATGATGGTCACACTATTTTCAAAATGAGGTAGGATCTTAGGGTCAAAAATTGGGGTACAACAGCTTGCGCGGATTTTTGTATTGTTACCCGTGCGTCCGTACAGGTTCTGGTGTAGATCATGAATATGTCACCAGTTTGTCATGAGAATCGAAAAAAATTATAAAATATCAAAATATTATTGAAAAAAAGGAAAAAAATTTGATTACAAGATAATTGTATAAGTTTTTAAAAACTTCTCTTGTTAAAAAAAAACTATTAAACATATACTTTATAAAAAATCATTGTGAACAATAGGAAAAATAAGTTTTTTTCAGGATTAATAGAGTTATAATAATAAAAAGATTTATAAAATTTAATAAATGAAACAAATAAATTGATTAATTGAAAAAAAAGTAAAAAATAGAAATAATCATTAGAGAATAATTTCATAACTAAATTTAAATAATTAATTTAATCTATTAAAAAATTCATCAAAATAGAACCCAAACAATAGTTAGTAGTAATCTAATACGTATTAAAATGATACGCATGTCTCGTGAAAATAATAAATTTCCACTAATTATAAATATTTATAATATTTTGTTGTTTAAAATAAAAAAGGTATTGTGGTGATAGTGTCCCGTGAAAACTATTTAGATGAATAGTTATCAATTTTAATTAGTATATAATTGATTTAAGAATGCAATTATAAAAGTGTGACCATCAACTTAAATTCTATTGCTTTTGAAAAGAATAAGATATTCTTTAGTTAATAATTATACATAATTCATATACAAACTATATCATCAAGACATTCTATTTTTAAATTAATTTATACTTTCACTTTAGAAAAAAACATATTTCATGTATATTTCATGCATGATAAAATAAATTATATAGTCTTGTGGGTTCTATCATATTATCATGTTTTAAATGCTTCAAAAATACATTAGAACCATGTGGGCTATATATGGAAAGGTTAATAGTAATTGACAACATAAGATATTATGATTTGTTAGCATATTCCATCTGTTCATATCTTTTGTAATGTTATTGTACAAAGACTTTGATTTCATAATTGATAAACATTTGAAATAGCAATGTCCATACTATTTGGTGAAACGTTGACAGGATATTAAAGAAAAAGTTGAAATTCACCTATAACTTTTTAAATACCAAACTCTGTTGATAGACATGATGTCAAATTTAGCAGGGACATCATATTGTGTCATTGTGATGTTGACATCAACTTTATTAAATCAAGGGAGTTTAAGTGTAAAATTATTTATGAGAGGCTTAAAAATTTGATTGTACAAGTTGTAGATGGATTGTGCAAGTTGTATGAGATAGGCTTACACATAGGATGAGCTAGTTTCTACATATGTATTGACTTTAAGTGTTAGGCATATATTGATTATTGTCTATCACTTGCTATTTTAGGCGTTGTAATTACATATCATAATGGCAAACCATTATCAATAGTCAATACTCTAATACAGATTAACGTGAGTTACAGTATAGTAACTTCGAAAGATATGAAAGATAAAAGTCTGGAAGAACAAAAATCCCATAAATAATCCCATAATGAAAATATAGCACAAATAAAAAATATACTATAATTAAATGACAGTAGAACAAAAATCTTAAGCTACGTTGGTTGCTTATACAGCCATTGCTCATTCATCTAAAAAACCAACTCTGAATTTGAAAGATCGGGCTGTTGTGAAGACATCGCAAAGTGTTTTTGCTGTTGCTGCTCAATCATATCGAAAGTCGCATTTTTGGTAGAGAAGTCTGATTGTTGCTGAGACACTGCTACTTGAGGTTGCCACTGCATGCATTTCCCCTGTGACACAATTTTCACATGAGTTACAAAATGTTATAATTCAATCTTATGTTTGGATGGTTAATCAAATAATATTAACAACATGAGAATGCAAATGTTCCTGAAGGCAAAGCATTTTAATCTTTAGATGATTAATTGATATGCTAATTTCTACCAACATGCTCTAGTGATTAAACAATCCATCAGAGGCTCAACAAAATCAACAACTTTTTTATGATAAAGTTTTTCAATTTTGAGGTTGCTGAAAAGTTAGTTATATCACAACAAAATCTATCTATTACAATTTTCACATTTCCAACATCACCAATTCAAAACTCAAATAATCAAATCTAACAGATACACCATACATGCATCAATTAATAATTTAAGATATGCAAATTATAATCTTTCCCATGAATGATTTGAGTTGGTGAAATATCTGCTTAGAGAGAGCCAGTTGTATGTTTCTACAAACACGAAAAATAACGCCACCTAAGATATTTACTTCCTGTAGCCTTAAGTCAACTGAACAGATTTTACCAAGTTGAAATGTAAAATGACTACAAAACCAAACCTTTTCCCAACTTTACTAACAAAAATACTGCAACAAAATTCAGAATTGAAAAGGCCCTACAACATGAAATCGAGTCAGAAAATATCAAAACAGTTCGGGATTTAAGCACGAGCAGATCAGTTCAGCCCATAAAAAACTCAAACAGAAAAGAAAAGGAGAAAGTTCAACGTTCCAATTGACTATACCATACCTTCATGAACATACTCATGAAGCAGCCTTGCAACATCATCATCACGCTAATCTGCATGCTTCACAATCTCCAAACTTCCTTTTCATCAATCTTGCACCTAACTGTGTATACCAATATCGGACCTGCTAAGGCTACATCACAAAATCTGCAGCAAAGCAAAGAAATGCATACCTGCTACAACACCATTCATATCAGTTCAATCTAAATTAACCTGCCCTGTACCATAAACATAAACATAGCCAAATTACTAACTCCTATAAAACTGTTCTAACTCATTTCCTTTTTCAAGGCAAACATGGATTTTTCAACAGTTGAGAATGATCGTTCTGTTTTCAACTAACCCTTAACAGTTTTAAACCTAAGTGATCATAAAGTGCATTGGGGTATTATTAGCAACGCGTTCAACTGCACTTCCCTGTTTCATTTTAAACATCGAAAAACCAAAAAAAAAAGATCATAAAGTGGCAATGGATCTCAAACTTTGGAAAAAGAATATTAGTTTGCTATTTACCTGCACTGGGATATTAATAGCAGCGCGTTCAATGTGACCTTTATAGTAGTGTTGACCTTGTAATATCTCGGGGAACCATCGTGCTCGTCCTAACATATTTGACTCACCAATATACTACTGTAGGAAAATGTAAACAAATTAGATGGATAAATTGAAATGTAAAACAGACATCTACATGAAAGTCAACAAATACCAATAGAGTTTCATCATCTCCTAATATTTCTCCTTCTCTGCTGAACCATCAGTGCTTTGATCAACAATCTTAACCTTTCCCAACACAATATCAAGTTGCACAAAACATTATCAAATAATCAGTTCAAGGTGAAAACCAGTTCCAGTAATTAAAGAAAATTCAAAATAAACATCTAGCTTTTATAAACCTTCAATGATTAGAAAAGTAATCTTACTTTTCTCAATTGGCCATCCATTGCTCTACCTTTTTGTATATACATGTCTCTAGTTTGGAAAGACCTAAGTACTAAATTCAGAACATCATGCAAACTTAAAAAAAAACTATTAAAAGTCTCATATATAAAAAATATAATATGCAAAGAAAATAGTAGTCTTTCATAGTCAAGACGAACAGTAGCAGTATTTGCGCATCGAAGAACTCTTAATCCAATATAACTATTAAACTTATTATCTTTTCCAGTCTTGGAATATTCATTGGATCATAAAAAGTCTCCATTGTAGGTTGAGCTCCCACAACACTATAACCTTATTATGTTTTGCAACAATTTCCATTGTCGGTTGAGCCAAAGTAAATAGTCTTTGTACCAAGATTCATAATACAACAATCTAACAATGAAGATTATAGAACAACAAAAAATTGGTTGGAACTTGAAACATACCATATTGGAAAAGAACTTGCGACCGAGATCTCCTGAAACCCTAATCCCGTGGAAGGGTCGGATCTGGAAAAAAAGTCATGTTAATGAGAATTGACAATGGATAAGGTCAAAAATCATCAAGAAAATAGCTGCAGAGCAAAAACAACCAAAACCCTAGTTCATCATTTTCCCAATTTTACAAACCCTTCAGAAATTATCAGAAGAACATTATTCATCAAACATCAAAACCTCAAACACAGATAAATCCCAATATTCATAAAAAAACCTAAACAATTTGTTCATCATTTCCCTTAAAATCAAAACCCTTCAGAATCGTGAGAGAGGAAGAGAGATCAAGAACAAAAACCAGAAATACCTCACCCGAGATTCAGATTCGTAGCTTTCGTCATCATCTTCATAGATCTTCAACCAACTCAACTCATTCATCTTAAATCGTCCAACATCGTTCATCACGAACCCAACAACATCAACATCACCATCATCGTGTTCATCATCGTCCTCAGCGCTCAACAGAACAAACCGTGTCAGGAAAGAATACAAATTGCATATGTAGGAAGAAGGAAGAAGGAAGAAGAAGAGGGAGAAGGAGGAAGAAGAGAGAAAGTGAAGGAAAGGACGAGAGAGAGAGAAGGAAGAACGGAGGAAGAGAGAGAAAGAAGAAAAAAGTTTGTGGATGAAGAAAGAGAAAGGGTTTTGAAAATTAAAAGTGATATGATGAAGTAAATGTGAAAAAGCATCAAAATAGGCTTGCTTTGGTTGATTTGGAAACAAAAAGAGCTACGTGACATCAGCGTTTTGTTTATTCTGACAACCAAAGGCAAAATTTAGTAACTATGTAGTTGTAATGGAACAAAGTGACATCATCGGTTGGAAAAAGTAAATTTTGGACAACAAATACCCCTATTTTAGACACATGGCAGATATAGAAGCAGGGACATAATGGTGTTTTCCAGAACCATTTCCTTTTCTATATTATAGATTCATTGATGAGGCATGAAACGATGTAATCGAAGGATAAAAGAAAAAACACAAACCGTGGGATAACGATGATGATTCTGAGAGCGTTGATTGTAGGTAATGGTCTGGAAAGCTTCAAGAAACACAGGAGAATGTATTGCAATGCTTGGAGCGCTTGGAATTTTCCTCTAACCTTGAGTTCGGTTTCAGAATTTTTGAAAAGTTTGAGAGCTTCACCAAAGCTGTTCTGGCTGCAAAACCGTGTCCAGCAAAATCCTCTAATCCTTGGTCATGTTATGCTTATATAACAAACTGATCTAGGTTAACAAAATTGGAGTGAATCCCTTTAAATCTTTGATTGGGAAATTGATTGAAATATGATTTTTCAATCTTTCTACTTTTGCCAAATTTCAATATTTTTTATCACTCATGAGGAGCACGAATTTGTGTGAAATATGGGATTAAATGATGATTGGATTTGATTCAAATAAGATCTCCATTTGAATATTTGAATTTCATATGATTTAAATAAATTAATCATCATTTTAAATGATAAAAAATTCATAAAAAATCAAACAATGTTCAAAAATTCGTGGTGATTGATTTTGAGACTTTAAATGACTTGTCGATCAAGATTGGGTAAAAAGAACTTGGGCCCATTTGCAAAAAGTTTCAAGTTTCTTCACATTTTCCCCTAAAAAATAGTCCAACCTTGACAAGGCCTATCTCTCTCAATTTTTAAGGTATGGAAGTGTTCTAGGGCTTTTTAGAAACCTTAGAGAGTCCTCTAACCAGTGTCTTTGGTCTCATATCAAAACTATTTTCCATGCTCATTTTATGTCCTTTTGAAAAAAGTGTCTTTTTGTTGACTTTTGAAAAGGATCTATAATGTTTTGATCCATATCTCTCAAATGAAGTATTTTTAGACTTGGCATGTGAGATACAATTTTGTAGAGAATCAAATTTACTTCAAAATGAGCTTTGGATGGAAAATTTTGGATGTTCCATATGAGAGTTATGGCTGGTCAAAGTTCAATTGACTTTTCCTATGCAAAACCCTAATTTAGAAACTTTCTGATTTATTGATTTTTGTTCTTTCCTTGATGAACCATGATCAATTTTTGATCAAATGGTGAATCATACTTCAATATGAGGATGTTGACAAAAAATCAGGAGTTTTGACTGTGGTTTGACTATTGTTTGACTTTTAGATCAACCAGTCGATTATTGATCGTTTGGGCCATTGACTGAGCTATCCTTTGAATCAGGGCTTGAAATTTGGCATATAGGTTATTTGAATCATATGAAAAGTTATGAGGTCCACTTGGGTTGTCAGAACTTGATTTTTCTCTGAAGAAATCAAAACCCTAGTTTTATAGCCTTTTGTAGAGGAATGTGTCTAGGAGCTTTGTGTATTGATTTGGATTTGTATCAGAGAAATAGTATGGGCAAATTTTGGGGTATGACACTGAGGTCTGGGTTGTAAGTGCAAGCATATACCCATCAATAGTTTTTTATTCATGGCAAACATCTTCATTGAACAAATATCAAGCTACAAGTGAATGATATAAGGAAAAGCAAGATTTTGGCATGTTTGGACATCTTAGGTCGACTCAACACAAGCCTAGGTCGACCTAGAATACTACATCCATCTTGTGGAAGAAATTGGTCCAGTTAGGTCAACCCATTATGTCTCTAGGTTGACGCAAACTGAAGGAAGTAAAAAGGTTTCACTTCTGCTTTATTTAGGTCGACTCAACAAACTGCCTAGGTCGACCTAAAACTGATGAAAACCAAAAGAACCAAAGTCACCTGATTTTAGGTCGACCCAGAGACCCACCAGGTCGACGCAACTGAATACAATTTGGAAACTGCTGAATCTGTTCCATTTAGGTCGACCCAAGCAATCGAGTAGGTCGACCTATCTCCTCAAAATTTGCCAAATTATGTGTCTGCCTTCATCTAACTGTGCTAGCACCTATATATATATATATATATATATATCATTTTCAGCTAATTATTAAAGAAAACACCAACAACTGAAATATACACAAAGTCTTCTCATCTTCTATCTTCTTCTCAACTCCAACACAATTACACACAACAATTCTTGTGGTCAGGGTTTGTGATCAAGATTGATAACGTCCTTGGAAAGGAATTGAAGGTTCCTAGTGGGTGAATATTTGTGGGGTTATTGGTGAATAAAATATGCGGATTTTGTCCTCCAAGATTGGTGAATTTTGGGGGTTTTTGTCAAGAGGCTTCATCAACGATTCAGCTGAGTGTAGAAGTTGAAGAACAAGGGTTCGATCAATTCACAACACAACAGAAAGGGAATCAACGACAAGCTCTTGGAAGATACTTGATCTGGCTCAAGATCAAGGGGAAGAAGATACAAAGAATCAACATATTCAGTTTATCATTATTGCTTTGTTATATTCTTTGTATAAACTCTTTTCAATCATAGTGAAAGACATCACAATTCCCCTTTGGAATTGGGGGCAGATGTAGTCGTAGCGAGGACGATCGACGGACTGCCTGAACAAATATCGTGTTGTTATTGCTTTTATCTTTTCGTTTACGTTGTGCTTAATTCTGGTTATAATAGCAAATCAATTAACGTATCAAAGTGTTAAACTTGTGTGATAAGATTCTGCATAAACATCACAAGTCACCACACATTGATTCATAATTCAATTTGGTCATTATACACGAAGTGTTTGATATATTGCTTTCTTCATTAATCAAAGTCATTGGAAACAAGGTTATCCAAGTAAACACTTAAACAATTTATCGCATTATAACTTGTTGATTCTCTAATAGTTTTCATCTTCACATCATAATCAGTTTTTGGTTTAAAAACATATCTGATCCTTCCCATAGCGGTTCAGAATAGATGCGAGTCGATCCCTAAACGCTCTCGCCATATTTTTTTTAAAAAATCCGAATAAATTCTGAAGTATCTATTCACCCCCTCTAGATACGTAGGCCTAGCGTCTAACAAGTGGCATCAAGAGCTCTGGTTTATTCCTTGCTTCGAGAAACACTTATCAGACAAATGGCTTCCGGACCTAAAGGGGCTCACAGTAGAGCTCCAGTTTTCAACGGTGAAAACTATGGCTATTGGAAGGATTGTATGTGTGTTCATATCTACTCCATTGATAGGAACATTTGGACAACCATCGTTAATGGTCCTTTTTAAATTACTATGACCAATGTGGCTAGTGCTGTCATTCCTAAACCAGAAACTAGTTGGAATGCTGAAGATGAAAAGAAGTATGGATACGATTGGAAAGCGATAAATATTCTGATCTCAGCTCTATGAGTTGATGAATACTACTGTGTTTCCCATTGTAAAACTGCTAAGGCTATGTGGGACACATTGAAAGTTGCACACGAGGGCACGAATGATGTCAAACTTGCTAGAATCAACACGTTAACTCAAGAGTTTGAACTCTTTCATATGGAAAGTGGTGAATCCATTGAAAATATGCAAAAGAGATTCGTACATCTTATAAATCGTTTAAATTCTCTTGATAGACCTGTTTCCAATGCAAATGCTATTAACAAAGTTTTAAGATGTTTAAACAGGTAATGGCAACCCAAGGTTACAGCTATAAAGAAAGCAAATGGTCTAAATACCTTAGACATCACCATTCTCTTTGGTAAACTTGAAGAACATGAGCAACACCTTAAATGCCTTGACATGCATGAGAAAAAAGGTAAAGAAGGATAAGAACATGGAGAAAGAGGTAGAGAAGAAGTCAATAGCTCTAAAGGCTTCAAGCTCCAAGACCTCAAAGCAAGAGAAAAAGGATAGTGATACAAGTGATGAGGAAGACTCGAATGATGAGGAAATGGGACTGTTTGTGCGAAGATACAACAAATGCATAAGGAGAAATGGAGCAAAACACCCCGACAAAAGTTTGATTAACTATAGGAAGCAATTCAACAAGTCCAAACAAGATGATAACAACAAAGGAAAATCCAAAGGTCCTTGTTTCAATTGCGGCAAAGTTGGTCATTACAAACCGGATTGTCCATATCTCAAGAAGGAGAAAGACAAGAATCAAAGCAAAACTCACAACAAACCTAGAAGAGCTTATATATCATGGGAAAGTGATTCCTCAAGTGAAGACTCATCAAGCAATGAAGAAGAATCTGCAAACTTATGTCTTATGGATCATCAACACAAGAAAAAGAAACGTGTAAGTCATCTTAAACCTGAAATTGTCGATAAGGTATCGCATGCTCAATTAAAATTATCTTTTGAAGAACTACATAGAGAAGCCTTAAAACAATCTATGTTAGATATTCAAAAGAATAAAATTGAGGAAGATCCTCCATCATGGTTTGGTTGTGAGACACGTCACATTTGGCAAAAAGAGGTAAGAGATCTTAAGGGGAAATTAGATAAGGCTCTACAACCAAAAGTGACTTTTGCGGTTGATCCTAATAAATTCAAAAGATCGTATACTCCTTTATATAGCAAATACACTTTTGTACCAAAAGTATCAACTAGCAAAACACCATATTCTCATCATATTACTTGTTACTATTGTTGCAAAAAGGGACACACCATTGAAAAATGCAAATTTAGGAGGATTCTAGTTTATAAAGGAGTATTTCAATGGTTGCCTAAGTGCAACAATTTATGTACTCCCTACTAAGGACCCAATGAAAATTGGAGGCCTTCCACTCTAAATTAATTTTGCAGGAAAAGTGTCTTGACATTGCCGAAAGGTTGTGATTCCTTGATAGCGGATGTTCAAGACACATCACGGGAGACATATCACTTTTTGTTGAGTTTCATGCAAAGAAAAAGGGGTATGTCACCTACGGAGACAACAATCGGGGAGCTATACTTGGTAAAGGAAGTGTAGGTAACCCATCTACCACAACCATATCTGATGTATTACTAGTAGAAGGTCTTAAACACAATATCTTAAGTATTAGTCAATTGTGCGACAAAGATTTCAAAGTAACTTTTACAAATTCTGTTTGCACAATCGAACATATTAAGAAAAGAGACATTGTGTTTAATGGCACAAGAGTAAACAACATTTAATGCTAAAGCAGACGAAGGCATATTTCTTAGTTACTCTCAATCTAGTGATAAACTTGATGAAAACAGAATTATCACTAGAAACAAAGCTAGGTTGGTAGCTCAAGGCTACAATTAAGAGGATGATATTGATTATGAGGACACATATGCTCCCGTAGCACGTCTTGAGGCAATTCGCCTCTTACTTTCTTATGCTTGCTCAAAAGACTTTAAGCTATTCCAAATGGATGTTAAAAGTGATTTTCTAAATGGTTATATTAATGAAGAGGTCTATGTAGCTCAACCACCCGGTTTTGAAAATTATAAGTATCCAACACATGTTTACAAGTTGAAACGTGCTTTATACGGTCTCAAACAAACCCCTAGGGCTTGGTACGAGCGTTTAAGCAAATTTCTACTTAGTCAAGGATACTCTAGAGATAAAGTTGATACTACTCTTTTCATTAAAAGAAAAGAAAAAGATATAATTTTGGTTCAAGTTTTTGTAGATGATATAATATTTGGGTCAACTAATGCAAAACTTGTCAAAGAATTTTCTAAGCTTATGCAGAGCGAATTTGAGATGAGCCTCATGGGGGAATTGAACTTCTCCCTTGGTCTACAAATCAAGAAGCTAAGTCATGGAACTTTCGTTAGTCAAACTAAATATTGCATAGAATTTCTAAAGAGATTTGGGATGAGTGAGGCAAAGGAGATTGACACACCTATGGCCACAAATGGTAACCTAGACAAGGATGAAAACGGTAAGGAGGTTGATGTAAAATTATACCGAGGCATGATAGGCTCTCTATTGTATCTCACGGCCTCAAGACCGGACATTATGTTTAGCATATGCATGTGTGCAAGATACCAATCGTGCCCAAAGGAATCACATCTAAAGGATGTAAAAAGAATTCTACGATACCTCCGTGGAACTACCACATATGGTCTATGGTTTCCTAAGGGAAATGAATGCTACTTGGTGGGATTCTCCGACTCCGACTTTGCTGGATGCTAATCTGACAGAAAAAGCACTAGTGGCACATGTCATCTATTCTCAAATTCATTGATAAGTTGGCACAGCAAGAAACAAGTATCAGTCGCGTTATCTACAGCTGAAGCAGAATACGTAGCTGCCGGAAGTTGTTGTGCACAGATATTGTGGCTCAAACAGCAGCTTATTGATTTTGGCATCAAACTTGACCGAATACATATCATGTGTGACAACACAAGCGCCATCAACTTAAGCAAAAATCCTGTTTTACATTCACGAACCAAGCATATAGAAATAAGGCACCACTTCTTAAAAGATCATGTAGAAAAAGGGGAAGTTGTGTTTGAACATGTTGAGAGCAAGAAACAATTAGCGAACATCTTTACTAAACCTCTTGCAACCGAGCCTTTCTTGAACATTCAAAGAAAATTAGGGATATTGGATATCTCTAATTTGAGCTAAATTTGGTTATGTCTATCTAATTATTTTCTCGTCTATCTATTGTTTATGTTCATGCTAACATTCTTCTTTAGTGTGAAGGTAGTACGAAACTGGTCAAGGATCGTGCTACATTGATCAAAGGAACATACTATCTCTTATACCATGATGGCAACATATATGAAAATCGAGAAAGCGGTAACATGTTTGTTGTTCACTTCCAAAAATATTATTGATTCTGTAATATGCAATCAATTAACATGATTATAGTGACATCCTATGTGCTTCTCAATAGTTCTCAATTACATATAGATTGTTCATCATGAGCATAATGTGTCAAGTTTAAGAATCATAACAATCAACATTACATGTGGTAGATTAAGCATGCATATTCAATTCCTGACTATTTGTTGCAATACATGCATTTTGGACCATTTTGAGTCGACCCAAACTGACCTTACGTCGACCTATTGAAGTTTTTTAAAAAAAAAGGAGAAAAGGATTGCCAGTTATGTCGACCTAATCTATCTATAGGTCGACCTACTCTACTGTCAATTAAAAGATGAAGCTACTGCTTCATTTAGGTCGACGCAACCTTCTCCTTGGGTCGACGTACTGAGACTTAAATTCCCAAATTTGGGACTTTAGGTCGACCCGGGCCATGCATCTTTTATCTTCATTCATTCATATTGCATCTTCCTCTTCCTCTTCCTTTTCCTCACTCTGGATTGCATGTTGGAGCAACATGTGTTGACGCATGGCCCTGTTCAGGTCGACGAATGACATTTTGTGGAAGCCTCTGGAAGCCTCAGGTCGACCTTGAGGTCGACTCATCAACATATACAGGTCGACGCACACTTCTCATAGGTCGACGCACACTTCTCATAGGTCGACGCTCACTTCTCATAGGTCGACGCATGGTTCCTTAGGGTTTTGTTCCTCCAATATCAAGCGTGATTTGGGTTTTTTTACGACTGCTTTGCTTCACAATTATTCAGCTGTGCTTAAGGGTTTGAGGGATCGGTGATCCGCTCAACAAGCTAGCAACAATCGGAGAATAGGGAAGGAAGGATCGAGGTCGAGATTCATCAAGATCATCGACATACACTTGGTTCCACTTGAATCAAGGGAAGAAAAGATTTTAATTTTACTGCATAATTGTAGTTGGTGATTGATAATTTCTTCTCTTGTGAACAATTTGTATTCGATACAATTTATCCTAATTCTATTTCATGTTCTTTTTCGTTATCACAATTTTCTGTCAATTTTAATCTAAATAAAATATAGCACAAAGATATTTTTGGGTTCCTGTGAAGTGTTTAGCGAAGAGATTTGCGGTGATTAAGTGTTTACAGTGAGAGAAGAGACTTGTGTGAAAAAGAGCTTGAAAAAAAAAAGGTTTGGGTTTCTCTGATGTGTATTGGAATGATTTAATTATTATTTTATTTTTGGCATATTTTTTAATCAAATTTTTGTCAATTTTTAATTTGATATAAAATGGTTGTACGATGAATAATGAGTTCGATTCCCTTATGGTACACACTACAATTAATTAGTTATAAGTAAATAAAATTTCTTAGGTAAAATGGGCAACGCCTGACTTAATAAGTAAACATGTTAAGTCAATTAAGGGACATAAACGACTTAGGAAATTTAACATGAGTTAATTTTATTATTTAATCTTTGTTAAGTAAGTTTTAAATGCATCCAACCTAACAAAATTATAAATATTTATGAAATTGCCACTGTGTCACTTCTTAAGTCAGGTGGTAGGTGAACTGACTTAACAACCTCTGCTAAACATGTATTTTTATACTAGTGTATAAATAGCAACACTCCCCCTCAAGTTTAAGCATATCACTCAAATGCACCAAGCTTGCCACATATATAATTAGTTGTGAACTTCATAGGGATTTTGTAAACACATCTATTAATTGATCATTAGAGTTGACAAAATTTGTGACAATGTCGCCTGATTCAGTCTTCTCCTTGAAAAAGTGACAATTTATCTCAATATGCATAAACCAATGAAAAATCAATGAATTAGAATTTTGCAATTTGACGAAATTATCAATTATTGAAGATGCACACTAGTCGTTATTACTCACAATATACTGTTTGTTAGAAGTGGTGGCAAATGTTGTGTTTGGTATTTTGTCATAAATACCATTTTTCGTATACAAAAATATTTATATCCATAATAGATTTTTCGTATATAAATATTGTTTTTGTTTAGGCATCACTTACAAAAATATCTGGATCAATAGTAAATTTTCATATATAAAATTATTTAGATCAATGATAGATTTTTTCCCGTATGTCATTTTTTAATAAAAAATATTTGGATCATAAATACCTTTTTTTGTTTAAAAATATTAATTTAGATCAATAATAGATATTTTCCTGTATACAAATATTATTTTTGTTTAGGTATCGTTTACAAAAGTATTTCGATCAATAATAAGTTTTTGTGTAAAAAAATATTTAGATCAATAGTAGATTTTTTCTTGTATACCATTTTTTAATAAAAAATATTTAGATTATAATTATCATTTCTCGTATATAAAAATCTTTAGATCAATAATAGATTTTTCCCCATATACAAAAATTATTTTTGTTTAGGTATCGTTTACAAAAATATTTGGATCAATATTAAATTTTCGTAGAAAGAAATATTTAGATCAATAATAAATTTTTTCCCATATATCATTTTTAATAAAAAATATTTGGATCATAAATACTTTTTTCATATATAAAAATATATAAATCAATACTAAATTTTTCTTGTATACAAATTATTTTTGGTATGGATGCCCTTACGTTTGTACGGGGTACTGATGTATGTATTGTGCTCATATTTTTAAAATGTAATAAAAATAAAATATATTTTTGATTTCTCTATAATATTAGAAATTTTATTTTTAAACTACTTCAACTTATAAAATAATGAGTGAAGTCTCATTTTAGTCCATCACAAAAACTATAGAGGTCAGATTAGTCTCTGAGAAAAAAAAGTCCATATTAAATCTCTTACAAAATTTAACCAAGTCATATTAGTCCTTCTACTAATATTTTTTTTTAAGCCAATTTTTTTTACCTTTCAACCGTGACTGGACCACCAGTGAAGACCCATTTTAGTCCCTCATAAAAAGGGAGAGTCCAAATTAGTCCCTGAGAAAAAAAAGTGTCTATTTAATTCCTTACAAATTTTAACTGAGCCATGTTAGCCCCTCTTTCAATATTTTTTAAATGATTTTTCGTATTTTTAAACTATGACTGGACTTGACAATATAGACTTGCTTTCAGAAATTGAATACCGGTCAAATGTTGAGTTCCTTTGCACATGATCTTCAGAGTCTAAGTTTCTACCAAAAGTTGGATTCCCTAGATCTGAGACAGTAAAATCTTATCATTCAGAATTTGAGTTATCATATTCTGATCTTTCATAATCTGAGTCTCAAGTTTCTCTTCATATGTTCCTATCAAAGTCAGAGTCCGGTAAATTCTTTTACTAATGACCATGCACACTTGAACATATGTTAGTGTACCTAATTGTTCATTAAATACTTTGTTATCATCAAAACCTAAGTGATATGGTATAAACCAATTTTCTTCAAACATACAAAGTGTATTATTTTCGCCACAACATTATTTACAAAAGAAAAAAATTATCCTAAATCACCTTAGTAACAAAACTAAACCATCCAAAAAGATTATTAACAACTAAAACAATAACGATACCTAATACAGAAGAATACATAACAACAAAAATTATAGTCACCTACCCATAAGCCTGATAATAAACCAAACAAAGAAAAGAACGCTGTGGTATTGCGATGACTTATCTACAACCCCTTCATAAATAATTTCAATTAAACAGTAGTAAAATAGGAGTCCTGTCATAATTTAAAAATAAAAAAATCAATTTGAAAAAAATACTAAAAGAGGGACTAACATGGCTTGATTAAATTTCATAAGATTAAATTTTATAAGAGATTAAATATAGAACTTTTTTTCTTAGGGACTAATTTGGACTTTTCTTTTTTTTTGGGACTAAAATGAGTCTTTATTAGCAGTTCCGTCACGGTTCAAAAGTAAGCAAAAAATCGATTTTAAAAAAATGTTAGTTGAGGACTAACATGGCTCGGTTAAATTTTGTAAAAAATTTAATAGAGACTTTTTTTCTCAGAGACTAATTTGAGCTCTACAATTTTTGTAAGGAACTAAAATGAGATTTCACTCTAAAATAATAAACTAAACATATAATAAATTTTTATTAATGATATATCATAAAAAAGTCATTACAAATACGCAACATAAAATTTATTATTCAATCAAAATAATTTATTTATTGTTATTATTAGATTGCAAACATAGATGTACCGCTGCTGAGGATAAATTCCCTACATTATAGTGTCAGAAAATATAATTATTTAGGGGTTTGGCTAATATGCATAAGAAAAATCCTTATACACCGTGCATAAGCCTATATAAGTCATTGGATCATGTTTTTAATCCAGTATTGAGTATTGAGTATTGAGTGGTGAGTATTGAGTATTGAGTAATAACAATTGATGTCTAGATTTTGATCCAATAATTCAGAGGTCCATAATAATCTAGGCACGGTAACTGCACCCATTATTTAGTATGAGAATGTAATTATCTTAATAAAGATTTTATTTTTATTAAAAAGAAATTATAATAATGATTATAAAACTACTATAATTAAAAAAACCCATTTTCCCGTTTAAGTATAATAACTTTTAAACTTCAAAATAAGACATAAGATACAACATTATGTATTAAGGGGAGTTTCAAACAAAACAAAAATGAAAATTTTAATATTATTTATATAAGTACAAATTATTGTTGTTACAGTTTTATTTAACAAGAAAATACACAAATTTATAGTAAAATAATATGGAAGCATATTTAATTTATAATAATATCGTATTTAATATGATTTTTAATAAAATAAAAATAAAAATTATATATGTGAAAAATTCTATATTTATTTAAAACCAAAATCAAATACGACATTTTTTGATATCCTATTTGTTTAAATTTCATTCCGATGAGAGTGAGTATATTATTATTCTAATGTTAGTTATCACCACTAATGCATATTAATGTTAATAAATAATTTTTTATTTTGTTCCATTTAACATGGTAAACAATAAAATAAATGAAAAAAATTATGTCCAACTTATTAATAAATTTATGAATTTTGATATGTAACCTGCATGACAAAACAAATATTAACATTGACAAAAACAAAATCTTTACCATGCAAATTTCTTTTTATACATCAATATCAATTTTTTATTTATTTCAAAGACACATATTTCTTTTTATTTCATGTTTATATCACATTTTTCATTAAATTAATTTCATGTATAAAAAACAAAGATATTTTTTATATTTGAATTAAGACACATTATTTATACTTGAAAAACTATCATTTTTTCCAATAATTAGTGAAAATGAATACTTATCTATAAATTGTAATTTTTATAGATATATATTTTTTAAAATAGTGGTTAATGAAAATATAAATTTATTAATTTAGATTTTTAAATAAAAATATATTTTTTATTTTATGCATCAATTACAAAAATTAGTTGATTATGCCTTTTCTGTTTAATTTTTTAAATATTTTTTTATAATGATCATAAATGAGTTAATTAATTGTTTTAAAATATTATAAATCAGTCTATTATTTAGTTAATTTAAAATATAATAAATATAAATAGTTTTAAAGAGAAAAAAATCATGCAAATAATAACAAATGTATTCCCAATAAAAATAAATGGTACACCTGAAAGACTTTTTGCATCTGCAAATCCATATATATATATATATATATATATATATATATATATATATATATATATATATATATATATATATATATATATATATTTTGCTTGATGGATAGAGATTGGAAAATAGATATTGTCTATTGTTTCTGAGAAGCTAATCGGTGTGCGGATGCGTTGGCTACTTGGGGATGCAACCTAGATATGGATCTTAGAGTCTTCGACGATTGTCCGGAGTTGATTAAGGAGAGTTATGATAGCGATTTCAGGGGTATTGCTACTCCTAGGTTAATCGTTGTGTAATTTTTGCTTGGGGGCGTATGCCCTCCCTAGTGTGTATAACTTGACCAGAGAATGATCTCCCTTTTAATATTAATAAAGATATTTATAATAAATAATTTTAACTATTCCCTGTTATAATTTAGATCAATTTCAAAAGAAAAACAAAATTTTCTCTCTCATCTCTTGTTATGTAGCTCTCCATACTTCTCCGACAAGTTTTTTAGCACAATATTTTCTTTGTTGCTTCATTTATTAATAGAAAAACACCAAATTAGTAAAAGTTCAACAGGTTCATAACCATAGAACCCTCAAGAGATGACAACTATTTCGAATTCGACCACAACCACATTCGCCGTCGGAAATGCTTTGCCGCCACTATATATACAACCGCAAAACTATGCAACACTATAAAAAAATCAGCAAATCAAAAACATAATTCAAATACATAGTAACAACTCACCTTCCTTCTATCAAATCCTGTTAATACATGTTGAGATGGATGATTTTGAGTTATGATTGCAACATAAATCATTTTTTTTCAATAAGCAAGTGTTATATTAATATGGAGAACCTAAGTTCTCAGAGAAAAATACAACAAGAAGACTAGAAAATTAAACGCCAATTGCGATTTACGACAAGTAATGGAGAGAGTTCCTACTGAACTCGTAAAAATTGTAATTAGGTTGTATAATTTTCCAGATAATCAAAGCTTTTATCCCCCAAACAATATCTGAGATGTTCCACGTATCTTCCCGAAATATGAGGCCATTTCAAACCGTCCATGAAGACCAACAAACCGTCAACCACACCACTCCCTCCTTACCCTTTCTAACTTTAGCTTCCCTACCGAAATTACACCAAACCATAAAACTTTCCTTGAAATTCCCCGCTTTATAATTATCGAGACCAATCCAATCCGCGATATCCTTCCAAACCAAGTCTGCGTTATGGCATAACAAAAGCAAATGGGCAGCAGATTCTTCTTTCAAACAACAGTAAACACAAGAAAAATTGGAGTGGGGAATGATACCTCTTTTAGATAAAGCTCCTCTCGTCGAAAGTTTATTAATAAAGCATCGTCATCCGAAAGCCTTTATTTTCCCCATAACAACCATCTTCCAAACCAAAGAAAATGCCTTATCGTATTCTCCCACAGAACCGTAATGAATGAACTCTTCAAGTAACAATTTGTAACATCTTCTCACCATGAAACCTCCATCAGCCTCAGCCTTCCACTGCAGCTCATCTGACATGCTGGGAACGATATGAACAGTTTGCAAGTCCACCCGTAACTGTGCCAAGTCCGCCGCTAGACCTCCGCTGTTGTAGGGTACGGAATCAGAGCTAAGCTGCCGATCTTGCAATGTTGTACCAGGCGGAACAGAGGTGGAAACAGAGATGCTAACGATGTTCCGCGAAATTCCCATGTCGCCCCACGCCCAAACGCCACTGCTCTAACCTCCTAAGAGAGCCACAGGGACATCCTTCAATGCAGCGGTAGAGTATAAAAGATGAAAAGGATCTTTTAAAATACCCATGTTCAACCATTAAGAATGCCAAAACGAGGGAGTACGGCCATTCCATACCGAAAACCTGCAATTAGAATTAAAGAAACCAAACGGGTTGCTTTAGAATTCTCCACTTCCATTTGCATAATAACGCTTGGTTAAAGACGTCAATCCTACAAACTCCCAAACCTCCCTTCTCAATCGGAAGCACACCACCTCTTACCTTGCCCAATGAATGCGCCTCCTGACCTCCGAACCACCCCATAAAAAATTACTTTGGATTTTCTCAATATCCTTTATAATCCTCTTAAGAACTTTGTAAAAAGAGAAGTAAAAGATAGCTTAACTTCCGAGAACCGACTTAATTAGCGTAAGCCTTCCACCAAAGCTTAGAAATCTCCCTTTCCAACTAGTCAATCTCTTCTTAATTTTCTTTACCAAAGAATCCCACGTGGAGATACTTCTAGGATTTTCAAAACACTGAATTTTTAGAACACTGAATTTTCTTATATTTTCTTATATGATAGATATATAATTTTTTGTAGTCGGTATTTAACCTATGTCATTCATGTGTCTATCCTATCACCTTAACACTACCATTTGCTAGCTCTGATTTTTAGCACATATGTTACTTGTAATACCAATGCTTTTTCCACTAATATAAAAATATTAATCATTTCCTCTATTGAAAATGGTCACATCGACAAGGAAATACTAAATTTCAAAATAGTAACTAATACAAAAACACATTTTGAATTTTCTAGTCTTAGACTTTGGTAACAACATGTGGTAGGCTTTCGTTGCAGCAAGCAACCTATATTACATTGCCATACAATTTTTTAAGTTGATTATATCCTAAATAAACAGGAATCATGCAAAGATCACTTGAATGATTGTTTTAATTGAATAAGGATTATAAATTAGTTTCACTTTAGCCTTATTTCACACCAAAAAAATTGTTGATTATGTTTCACGTGACAAAAAAAAGTTCGATTTTATTAATTAACTGATTTTGTCAACTTGTTATATGTCCTCTTCTGTGCTGGATTCTGCAACCATGTGTTACTCTTTCCAAGATAACTTATATAATATAAAATTTGTATATATTAAAATGGAACCCAAGAGTAAGTTTATTGCTTCAGATGTTTCATTTTTACTTTAAAAAATGTTTAATTTTTAAAATAAAAAGTTACTTTCTCACACCTTTTATTTCCGGATGCAAATTAAATGACTAATATTCATGATAAATACGAGTTTATTTAAAAAAAATCAAATAAATTCTAAGAAGTACGGATTAGATTTAATATCATTGCACATTGTAAATTTGGAGTCATCTCGTACTACAATTTTTGATCCGGTCCTTTTACTATCTGCGACACTCAAAATCAAATTTTGTGAATGTAATCACCAGAGATAAATTTAAATTGTAGTCTATTTAAAATTGGTTTTCCCATTATTCATATCCTAAATAAGGGGACTATAGTTTAGGATGTAACAATTTTTTCTTCATGTCATGATTTTATGTTTTTCTTTTGTTTTCGTTGGGGCAATACTATTGTTCTCCATAATAAAGATAAAGAGAGATGAATAGTTAGAATTTAGAATAATTTAAAATCTATTCTAGATTCTTCAAGTCATGATTATGTTGTTGTTTTGGAAATCATGTCATGTTTTTATTAAGAACATTAGTTAATAGGGGCAAAATTATGCTAGTTTAACAGGTAGTTATTACATATTTACTATCTTGGAAAGAGTAACACATGGTGGCAGAATCCAGCACAGAAGAGGACATATAACAAGTTGACAAAATCAGTTAACTAATGAGTAGTATTATTACCCAACAAGTTAACTTCACCAAAATGTTACCTTTCTCAAAAAGGAAAGACATTGTTTTGTAACAAAAAGTATATTACTTCCAAATTGAATTATTTGCATGTGATACCCTCACTTACACATTTTTGAAAACTAACACTGCATGCATAGCTCAATGAGTGAGCCAAGTTTCAAATTATTTTTTCAAAAGTGTGATAAAAACATATTCGGTGACCTTTCTTCCCTCATTTCATCTCTCTTTCTCCAAGTTTCTCAAAGTTCCTATGGAGTTACTCAATTTCTTTGTCATCCTTCTCACTATTTTCGGCTTAACATCATCATCGCCATTACGAGTTGATTCCTATACACGAGCACTCTTGAAATTAAAATCTGAGCTTCAAGATGATCACAACAGTTTGAAAGACTGGGTGGTGCCATCGGTAAAAAAGTTACATAAAAGTGGAAGTTTATATGCATGCACTTGGTCGGGAATCAAGTGTGACAACCACTCAATTGTTACTTCCATAGATCTTTCAAGGAAGAAACTCGAAGGTACACTTTCTGGTCACGGATTCAGTATCTTTAAAAATGTTACTGATCTCAACCTTAGTAATAATTTATTTTCCGGAGTTCTTCCACCACAAATTTTTAACCTCACTAGTTTGAAAACCTTAGACATAAGCAACAATAATTTTTTTGGTTACTTCCCAGAAGGAATTTCAAAGCTGAAAAATTTGGTTGAATTTAATGCACTTGTCAACAGCTTTACCGGTTATTTACCTTATGAATTTTCAGAATTGGAAAATCTTAAAATTCTTAGGGTCTGTTTGAAATAGTTTTTGTTTTTAGTTTTTAAAAACTGAAAAGTAAAAATCAAAACACAATTTAGCCATTTCAGTTTTTTGCTTTTAAAAACTGAAAAATTGTGAAGAGTTTTTAAAAACACATTTGTAAAATATTATATTCAAACAAGTTTTTAGTTTTTAAATTTTCAAAAACTAAAATAGAGTTTTTAAAAAGCCTTTCAAACAGGCCCTTAATCTTGTTGGAAATTACTTTAGCGGAACTATTCCAATGGAATTTGGTTCTTTCAAAAGTCTTGAGTTTTTTCATCTGGCTGGAAATGAATTGTCTGGATCATAAAGTATCTCGACATAGCGGGTGCTAACTTATCTGGTTCTATTCCAGAGGAACTTTCCAACCTCACAAGGTTACAGTCGCTTTTTCTGTTCAAAAACCAACTGGAAGGATCAATACCAAGTGAGTTGGCCAAGATTAAATCTCTCACAGATTTAGATCTTCGGTATAATTTCTTATCAGGGTCTATTTCCGAAAGTTTCTCAAAGTTGAAGCATTTAAGACTTTTCAACGTGTCTTTTAATGATATATCCGGTTCAATACCGAAAGGAAAAGTGCTCAAATTAATGGATAAAAGTAATTTTATCGGAAATCCAAAATTATGTGGAGCGCCGTTGAAACCGTGTTTAGTGTCAATGGGCAGCATAACCACTTTGAAGTTTCCACAAATTGTATTGCTTTTTCTAGGGTTGTTACTTCACTAATGAAAGGGATTAAAATTAAGTTAGATTATTATTGTCATTGTAATTGTGTTTTTTTATGTATTGTGTTCCACTTCCCCACATTTTGTAATATTTTCATGTATGAATGATTTTCTTTATGTATTATCTTGAAAAATTGAATTAAAGTTGTCTCATGCATGGGGGTTTGTAGAGTGTAGAGAAGAGATAATATTTTAATCAAGTGTTTGTATGTATGGTTTAAACAACTCATGACAAAAATCGTATGTTTATTGATTGTCATACATATCGATTTTGATTTTCTTAACAAGGTTTTAACATTCAACAATATAACAATATTACTTGCTTTCTTTTTTAAAACAAATCTTCTAAATAAATAGTTAGTTTATTTATAAGTTAATCAGAGGTTTATAAAAGATATTTTTCATCTTTTGTACAGTTCTATTTATTTTTTTCACGTTAAATAAGTGAGGATGTTAACATATGTTTTTTTAATTATTTCATTGTATCTATTGAAAATATTTAAATTAATATTTTAAGTCAAAAATAAATAAAAAATCAAAAATAAAAATTAGAATAAAATTAAATATAAATGTTATATAAAAATATAAAAGAAGTAAATATAAATGTTATATAAAAATATAAAAGAAGTATCGTTTTTTTTTTTAAAATATAATATAATTAGTTTTAATAATGTAAATATTTTTTTAAAACTAACTTTTACTCTTTATACTTCTTATGGATAAATACAACACTGGCCAAACTAAAAATGTATCATTATTATAAGAAGTATTTTTATACGTTGTTTTATATTATCTTGATTATATAACTAGTACTTTGTGAAATAGTGAGATATAAGTTAATAATAATTAATAAAATAATTTTAAAAATTTTAAATTTAATTATTCTATTGAATTGTCCAATTTTAAAAAA
Organism: Vicia villosa; assembly: GCF_029867415.1. Lineage (NCBI taxonomy): Eukaryota > Viridiplantae > Streptophyta > Magnoliopsida > Fabales > Fabaceae > Vicia > Vicia villosa. The sequence goes on along the minus strand of NC_081183.1, from coordinate 45,742,451 downwards.
TATTTTGAATTTTTTTCACTTTAATTTAATTTAACTTATATATTATAATGATATAACTCAACGAAATTTGTTATCTTTTTTGGTGTATTTTCCACTTCTCAGATTCATACACTCAAAGAAAAAACTTAGCACATTGGTCCCACCAGGTGTGCCATTATTTTACTGTGGAAATTGGTAAACAATCGTTGGTCCTCCCAAAGTCCTAAAACTAAGGGTTACTCGCAAGATCAACCAGTTGATCTTAAGACAAATGCTAAGATTTTGGGGTTGCACTATCTACATCGATGGAAATGGCCTAAGAAACGGTTTTTCTAAGGCTGAGACCAATGCAACGGTTTTCCACACAATACTAGGTTCGACGGCCAGGTGACTCGTGACCGACGGGGACAAACCTATGTCTTTTAATACAAACGAATCTAGACATTAAGATCCTGACTTACTGTGGTGACTCGTGACCGACAAAGAATGTTGGATCTAAACTCTCTTCTAAACGAAATAAAGTGCAAATGACTTTTTTATGATCGTGAAAGTATAAAATGAATGTTGATCAATAGGTAAAACATAAGTAAAGATGTCAAGATAAATGACTGAAAGGTAAAAGTTATGCATTGAGATAATGGTGGTGATTCACGTACATCAAGCACTCAGCAACTCTTTCTTTCCTACAGTCAGTAATTGGGCAGAGTATCAGCAAGTAATTTGAGTATACCAGCTAACACACTAATTTTACACAAAAATGACTTATTTATAGTAGTACATAAGATATCTGCATAAATTAATCAACGGCTAATAACAAAGCAAAATAGCAACTGCTCCATGAAATTTTTCCATGTCTTTGGCGCCTGCAAGGCACGATTCCTTGAAATACCCACCCTTAGATTTTGAATTTTGAAACTTCCCGCCAGTTTCTTCAAGGTTCAACCGCTCTTGGTTTCGACGCTGGCGCTTGTCAAGGATGCAAACGTATAAATTTTCTGCTAAGTAAAATAGAAGCCTCTGTGGCCGACAGGGACTCTTTCGACTATTTTATATGATCTCTACTTCAGTCGATTCGACCTGCATGTGTCTTCGACATCTCTTCCGTACATTTTCCATGTGAGCCTTAATTTCTTGAAAATACCTATATTCGCCAGCCTCCTCCCTTAACTTCTAAAGTCACCAGCTGGGTATCCTTTTTATTTTTTGTCCATAAAAATCTTAGGGTTACAATATGTTGTTATTATTTTTTATTCTTAATGTACAACATTCAACTTTTCCTCTTCTTTATCAATAAAAAGTAATATCAAAAATATTATCCTCTACTTTTTCTCTTCTTACAACTGTACAACACTATACACATTATCAATACAGAAATAAAGTTTTAATGTTATCGATGCACGACTGTACAACCCTTCTTATCTTCTACCTCTTCCTTTTCTTTCTATTCTTCTTTCATTTCTTTTTATTCTTCTTTCATTTCTGATGCACATTATCTATTCTACTTACATTTCTAATTCGAAAGCGTAAATGAATAGAGGAAGATGAAGCGTTAGTGTTACAGTCGTTAGGGAGAAGAAGGAAGGGAAAACGAAGCAGATAACACGTTCCAATCTGCGATAGGGTTGCAATTACTCCGCCAGGGATTGAGCTGTAACCCGCAACTCGCGATAGCGGAGAAAGCGATCGCGATTTCACAGGCGCAACCGCGTCCTTTTTCTCGCGCGGTGGGCGACTGCCTCGGCCGAAGGCGCGGGATAGCGGCAATTGCGGCCGCGATTGACAGCATAAACTTTATATTTATAGTTACTTTTTATTTTTAATATTCAATTTTTTTAATATTAATATTTTTATAATTTTTCTCATTTTAACTCAAATTTAATCTTTTACTAATACTTTTTATTTTCCTCAATCCAAATGCGCGTAAACCACGGGTACCCGTGCGTTCGCACGGGTATCACACTAGTTTAAATTAAATGGTATAAAAAACATATATTTAATTTATAATAACACCGTATTTAATATAATTTTTAATAAAATAAAAATAAAAATTATATAGATGAAAAATTATATATTCATTTAAAACCAAAATCAAATACGACATTTTTTGAGATCCCATTTGTTTAAATTTCATTCCGATGAGACTGAGTATATTATTATTCCAATGCAAATTTCTTTTTATTCATCAATATCAATTATTAGTTTTTTATTTCAAAGATACATATTTATTTTAATTTCATTTTATATCACATTATTCATTAAATTAATTTCATGTATAAAAAAACAAAGATATGTTTTATAATTGAATTAAGACACATTATTTATAGGGAAATTCTACGGTGCATTCGCCCGTTTGACTTCAGTGGTGAAGTCACTGTCTGACCAATCAGAATTAAGCCCTAAGCCCTAATAGTGCCACAGTGGACTGAAGCATTAAATGACCTTATTGACACTTACTGTGGTAATTTTATAGTTTATATATTGCAACTTAGTCCCTAACATATTAATATTGTTTTTAAAATGTAATATTTTTATAGACAAAATCAATTAAATTAAAACAAATTAATCAACTCAACAAATTAATCAACTCATCTCCATCTCCCTCACTTCATCATCGTGAACAGAAATTGAAAATAAAAATTCTTCATCCATCATCTCATCTTGGCATTTTTTCCCAACTACAAACTCAACGCAACAGTTATCGTCTCATCTTGGCATTTTTTCCAAACACTGCAAACTCAACACAACAGTAAGCGTCCCATTCACAGGTTCGTATTGAGCACGCTGCTGCAAATGTAAATGATAAAATGGTTGTTATATTTGTTTGAATAGTTAAGATTTACTGATTTCAAATTGGAAATTAGGGTTTAGGATTGGGAATTAGGGTTTATGATTGAATTTGTTTTATTTACATGGGATTTATATTTGATGATTACGAAATTTTAATTTTGGTGGGTACCTTTGAATCAGGTCGATTGATTTAATAACGTAATAAGGAATTGTGATTGATGCTTGAAATTGTTTTCTGTACATGGGTTTCCTATTTGATGATTTGGAAATTTCAATTATGTTAAGTATCTTTGATTTGAATAGGAAATTAGGTACTGTGATTTATGTTGATTTTTGGTGTGTTAACAAATGTGTTAATTCAGGTTTACCATGAAAAACACCGACCATTATGATTCGTACGACTATCGATGCCGTGACAGTGGTACATCTGATTCTGAATCCGACAATGGTCGGGATGACAGTAATTCGGTGTCCAGTGCGTACCAAGGTTCAAGTGATGGTGATGGCGATGGTGATAGTCACGGTGAAAAATTTGTTGAATTTGATGCAGTTGTAGGTGATAGAACAGTGAAAATTAATGCCCTTACTGCTGATGAAATTCGTGCTATGGAATTCGGTACAGTTGATGAAGCTAATGTGTTTTATTTCAAGTATGCTAAATGTAAAGGGTTTGCCATTAGGAAAAGTGATGTTAGGACAAGATCGACTGAGGATGGACAAACAATTATAATGAGGCAGTTTGTATGCAATAAACACGGTCTAAGAGATACAAAACACTTAAGGAGGCTTGATAGAAAAAGAGAACACAGACCTACGACCCGCACTAATTGTCCCGCTAGGCTTCGTGTGCATTACAACCCCCAGAAGGATAGTTATGTAGTGACATGTTTTGAAGAGGCTCACAACCATGAATTAACACCATCTAGGTTTGTCCACTTACACCCCATTTATCGTGAGATTACTGCAGCAGATAGAGCTCAAATTGACGGTCTACAGTCAAATGGAATTAGAACTTGTCATATAATGGGGTACATGGTTGCTCAGAAGGGTGGACACGATCGTGTTGGGTTTACAAAGAAGGATCTGTACAATTATTTTGATAGTAAAATGCGTGCTAATATTAAAGATGGTGACGTTGCCGCTGCTATAAATTATCTAACTGTGAAGTCATCTACTGATCCCATGTTATATGGTAAATATGCCGTAGACATGGATGGACGAATGAAGTCTCTTTTTTGGGCTGATGGAAGCAGTAGATCTGACTATTTTTGTTTTGGCGATGTGATTGCGTTCGACACGACTTACAAGAAGAACAAATACAACTACCCATTGGTTATATTTTCAGGGTGTAACCACCACTCTCAGACAGTTATTTTTGGTGCTGCGTTGGTGTCAGATGAAACGACAGAGACGTATAAGTGGTTGTTGGAGTGTTTTTTAGAGTGCATGGAAAATAGATACCCAGCAGTAGTTGTAACAGACGGAGATGGGGCGATGAGGGAATCTATAAAACAGGTGTTTCCGGATGCGACACATCGTTTATGCGCTTGGCATTTGAACAAGAATGCGTCTGAGAATGTAAAGAACTCGGCATTTTTGAAAGATTTTCAAAAAGCCATGTACTCTAATTTTACAAAGGATCAATTTGAAGAGTTTTGGTCAAAAATAATTAAAGAAAACGGACTTGAAGGAAATCCTTGGGTTGCAAAAACGTACGAGAACGGGTCACTATGGGCAACTGCATATCTACGTGAGAAGTTTTTTGGACGTATAAGAACTACGTCTCAATGTGAAGCCGTCAATGCAGTCATCAAGAGTTATGTCAGGAAGAAAGGCTGCATTTTTGAATTTATGCACAATTTTGATCAGGCTATGAGATCTTATAGAAACAATGAACTGATTGCCGATTATAAATCAAAGTTTTCAGAACCTGTGATGACTACTCAACTGCGTGCCCTTGAGAGCCATGCTGCGAATGTTTATACTATGGAGATTTTCAAGGAAGTCAGAGATGAAATAGTGAAGGCTGGATCATTGATTGTTAAGGAAAAGTTAATTCGCAACGGATTTAAGACTTATCGATTTACAAAATATTGTTGTGATAACTATGACGTAGAGGTTGTGTATGATGGTGAAACACTTCAATGTGAGTGTAGGTTATGGGATTCTCATGGGATTCCATGTTCTCATATGTTTGGTGTCATGAAGGAAGAACATGTTAGTCTCATTCCCACCGGTTTGATTTTGTCGAGATGGACGAAGGATGCAAAAATTCAGTACTTGAACATGAATTGTAATGGTTCTGATGATTCTAAAATGATTGAGCTAGCTCGGTTTGGTGCATATTGTTCTGCATTTACTGCCTTTTGCAATGAAGCTTCAAAAAGGGAAGGTGTTTATGGGGAAATAATGGGTGACATTCTGAAGTTACACAAAAAGTATTGCAGTACGGACGATCCTCTTTTGGCATCGAACTCAGTTGTAGGTGATCCAAATATTGTGAATAGCAAAGGTGCTCCAAAGAAAAGAAAGAATGACATAAAATCTATTAGGCGATGTTCTAAATGCAACAGTAGAACTCATAATGCAAGGAGTTGTTCGGTAATTTCGAAAGCTATATTCTGTTCGTTTGAGTCAATCTGTTGCTCTTTTGATAAACATAGTAGTTTCTGTTGTATAATTTGCAGGTTGCGGAAAACGCGCCATCTGAACAAAATGTTGGTATGACGTCGCGGCCAGTAACTGATTCATTCAGCCAGGTTGTGAAGGTATTATGTTTTTTTTTAATACAAGCTCTGATATGCTGTATTAATTATAACGTGTTATTATTTGTATCACAAGAATAATTTGTTTGTTAAAACAGAACAAGAATGGAAAAAGAGGTCGCATTGGTGGAAGTAGTGTGCAAAATAAATGTACAGAACCACCGAACTCTCGTGGCGCGAATGTGACAGCGACTTCTCGTGCGGAAGTTGGAAGCACAAGCATACCCATGCCTGCAATGTATGGATTGCAACCCGTGTTGCCAGCGGTACAACCGATGTTGCATCCAATGCATGTACAACCGTTAATCCCACTATATCCAACGACTGTTGCGGAAAATTCGGGTTCGTGTTTCGGTAGGCCACAACGACTGATGAACAATGGTGGTACTTGAACGAGCAAATAAGTAGCTGTAATTTGACCAGGCATGACTTTGGAGGTGATTTTTAGTGGTATGACAAGGTTTAGGTTAGAATACATGCATCTATATAGGTTTTTTGTGTCATAGCATATAGTTTGTAAGTTCAGTGGAGTCAAATCAACACTGATACAGTTTATATGTTCTACTGTCAGTCACCTAATTCTATGAGTGCAGTAGTGGTTATATTACCATCATGCATTAATATTTTTTTTCACCTAAAGTTAATGCCATTGAATGAGGTTTAGGTTAGGTGTAACTATACCTATATAATTTTTCCAATATATATAGTAGTAGTACCACCAAGAGAGGAAAAAATAACATAAGGAAAAAAATCTTGTTATAAAAGTGAATTGTTAAGTGTTCTTGCTCTTGAGAAATGTCCAGTGGTGAATCCCACTCAGTGACTTCAAGTGATACGTAATTATGTTTATCATTTGCTTACATATTTGCGTTTACGTATAATTTCATTGTTTGCTTTGTAATTTTAATAGTTGCATGTTTATCTTTTTGAAGGATGGATGAACAATGGGCTGAGTATTTAGGTAATTACGTTTACGATGAGGTTGAACAGAATGTTGATCTCAGTGACATTGAAAGTGATGAAGGTGAAGAAGAGATGGATGAAAATTTCGGTGATCCCGTGGTTGAAGAAAATGGCATTTCATTCAATTATCGTGTCACTGCTGCTTGTGTAAGAGGAAAGAATGTTTTCGTAAGTAATCTGGACCGGTTATTTTAATCGACATGTTGGTATGTTAGATATGCATGTATTGATAATGATTTTGTGCTATGAAACATATATAAAATGCAGCACTTTCCATCTAATGTTGCTGCCAATTGGTTATTGCCGTTGCAAACTGAGATAGACATTGTCGATGTTCATACCGATGTTGTTTACCCATGTGTGTTGAAGACTGATAGGAGGCCAGGGGAGAGATATCTTTGCTTAGGTTGGTATGAGTATGTTAAAGCAACTCGTCTGAGGGCTGGTGATGTTCTTGAGTGCACTGTGGCAGATCCTCCTACAAGAATGTTTGTTCGTTTTATGATGTAATACGAATAATTTTAGGCGTATAATTAAACTTGGTTGAAGATGGAAAGTAATTTTCTTTGATGTTTTGTTAAGTAGTTGGTATGTAGTTTGTTTTGATGTTGTCTGTTTTGGTGTTGAAATGAATCAAATGTTGAGTTTCATTATGTACGTTTGCAGTGTAATGAAGTATTGTATCTCTTGTGTATAATATTAAATTAAATCTTAGCATTTTGCATCATTCAGTTAGCAGTTTACTCACTACAAATATTTCAGATGAGAAGTTTCTTTTTTCTATAAATGAATAATTTGTTTTCTGATAAATCAAGGCATTAGTAACAAAAGCATAAACAACAACAACAACCATAAATTAGGTCATTAGGAACAGAAACGTGAACAACAACAACCATAAATTAGGTCATTAGTAACAGAAACCTTAATCCGGAAAATACTTTGCATATTCATGCTTTTTCATTTTTGCACCCCCTGAATTTTGAGCATTGCATGGGTTTTTGCATGGATCCTTACTCCGTACAAATACTTTTTGATATAAAAAGTATATAAATCATGCAGATAAACAACAGAATGTGCTATGATTAATACAACCACAAAAAGGGCCCAATCTTAATAAACTGGGGTCAACCATAAAATTTCCCAGCAATAACAATCACTTACATTAAAACTTAACAAACACATACAAAATACCCAATATACTTCACTTCACATCACAACTAACATTGTATCTGGAACATTATAAATAAAACTTAATAAACTTCCATAATTGTTTACAATATAAAATTATAATATTACAAATAGTAACTTTCAAAAAAACCATTGCAACTATGATCCTCCTCGGTGCCCCTATGGGGTTGCAGCCCTACGCTCAACATATACCAATATTTCCTCCACCGGTGGGTATCGGATGACAAAATGGAGTTTGTCACCGACCTTCAAATCAGCTTTCCTTACGTAATCAAACCACGCCCCACACAGATATGTTTCCTTCTTCTCTTCCCTCTTCTTTATCTCACAGTAGTATGGTTCACCCTTATCACAGTCAAGTAAAACAATGTTTGAAATTTGGCGGAGAAGGCAACTATCAATCACATTTGCTGGAAATTGCTGCAAAGGTTTTCACAGAATGTCAGATTCTTTAAAATAAACAACTGACTTCTGCTGTTATAGGAAATCAAATAAAAACAAGACATACCATCACATTCTTGCGCATCTTCTTTGCATCAAACACTTCTCTAACCCAATACTCTTCATCCTGATTCACAATGATCGTAGTGTACACCCTGTACCAAAGCCAAAACATCATATAAACTTTGTTTAGAAACTTCCAACTCAACATCGAAGCAACTTATTTCAATATAATATACGTTCAAAATAGATTTACCTATTGTTGTTGGATGATATACTTGTGAATTCATAGTCGACGCTTTGAGCATCGGGGGCTTCCGAAGAACCTATAGCCTTACCCTTTAGTTTCCCGTTACCTCCGGCATCAACTTCGCGATGACCTCCTCTCTTGCGTTTGCCTTCCATGCCCTCATTGATCACCACACCTTGGGTCGGACGAATTAACCTATCTTCGTTCTGCCAAAGTTTATTCTTTCCTTTCTCCACGGAGAGCCTGTCGTTGATCGTAGACCTGGTAACCTCTTGCACACAACGTTGTCTGGAAACCCCCTCGCCAGCTACACCCTTTCCCTTCGCTTTTCCCGACACCTTACTATGTTTATTACTCCTACCCATGGTCCAATCAAGTAAAGAAACGTTAGTATCATACTTGCTCCCTAATCATATAGGTTTTTATGGTAAAATACGTGTTCATATTCATAAAACACACTTCAGATTTACCTCCTGGATGCAGATGATTGGAGAGAGGCCCTGTAAACAGATGCATGGTAGCTTTTTCTTGAATCGACACCAGTATTGACTGGAGCACTTTGAATGAGCTCCTTGGCAGGTTCCTTTAGTGGATCAAGTCTGTATTTTGCTCGAAGATTACACACTTCCACCTCCACGGAGAGCCTGTCGTTGATCGTAGAACTGGTAACCTCTTGCACACAATGTTGTCTGGAACCACCCTCGCCAGCTTCACCCTTTCCCTTCGCTATTCCCGACACCTTACTGTGTTTATTACTCCTACAAATGGTCCAATGAAGTAAAGAAACGTTATTATCTTACTTGCTCTCTAATCATACAGGTTTTTATGGTAAAATACATGTTCATATTCATAAAACACACTTCAGAGTTACCTCCTGGATGCATCATTTTGGAGAGAGGCTCTGTAAACAGATGCATGGTAACTTTTTCTTGCATCAACACCAGTATTGACTGGAGCACTTTGAATGAGCTCCTTGGCAGGTTCCTTTGGTGGATCAAGTCCGTATTTTGCTCGAAGATTACACACTTCTACCAACTGTTTACAAAATTCTTCGTAGCTATAAAATTTCCTGATCTTTTTTTTCTGGAGCAATCGTTTTTTCAAATACAACTTATGACATAGGTACATCTGTTGAAGTTTCTTTTCATCAAAATGTTGAAGATTGAGTTTATCAGCTCTGCAACATTATAACATGCAACACACATTGTTTATAAAATCCTGAAGATTGTATCAAAAGCCCTAAAGTATGTAAAATCTATGATATTTAAATCAGCAAATTTGCGCGGTATTCAAAAACCCTGTCGATTTGGATATCAGAAAAGCAGAGATGAATTAAAAATGAAGAGAACAGATACTAACCTATCTGAAGAAGACATGATGTTGTCTGAAATCGAGTGTTGTTGTTGGAGTGGATGTTACGCAAAGAACGACAGCTAAACGGTGAGAGAGAATGCAAAAGAAAGAGAGATTAAAAACCGAACAGTAAGCATGCAATGTTACCTTTACCAACTAATGATATACCAAATCTTCGGTCAGATGAAAAGTTGCAATGTTACGTTTACCAAGTAATGATATATCGAATCCTTTGTCATAGGCGTGATATGTTTTTTCAATATATTAAATACTTAAAATTAATCAAGATTATCATTTTCTTATTAAAAACAAACACAGGTATTCATTTTCCATTATCAGTTTTCTTTTCTTAAAAAAATAATAAATAAGTTAGATCATTGGTAACTTAAACATAAACCTAGAAATTAAAAACCATAGATTAGGTTATTGTTCCAGAAATTACATTAGATAAATTAATCAGACATTTTAAAATATGCAATGACAATAATAATCCAAGAAAAAAAAAACAAAGTCTTAAAAATCTTGGACATTTTCCCTTCATTTTGCAGTTTCATCTCCATCTGCTCTCCTCTCCTGTCTCGAAGTTCTTTAACAAAGCAATGCAAATCCTTCAAAAGCTCTGAGCAGCTGCAACATATTGACCCACTGTGTGTTGTTGCGTCGTCGTGCGAATCCAGAATTACATTTCTTGCATCCATGGTTATTTTCCGATCATATGGAGGTCGACCATCAAGTTCATCATCCCAAATGAACAAACTACAACATCGCCTTGCCTAAAAAACATCATAATTAACCATATTCACTAATAAATTAACCAAGTCCATTTTATAATACAGATTATAAAAGACGAAATCGTATAGCATATTTTCCAATCAAACTCACCTCCACATTTGCACATTTCCAATATCTCCTTTTAGGGTTATTTCTTGAGTTGGATATAAACAACTTCATTGGTTTATTGCAACCACATTCAGGGATTTGGGGGATTTGGGACACTTCGGAGTTTGCAACATATGAAGATGACATGGTTTAATGGAAAAGGGATTTGGGATGAGAGGGTTTCAAAACGTAACATTCTCGAACTCCATTTAAAGTGGCCAACATTAAAGTGGTATAATAGGGTCCAGCGATGGATGTTGAGGGAGTATATAATCAGCCGTCCAAATTAAATCACCGGTTGATATCTATTAGTGACAAAATGATCACAACCGTGCATGAGATCTATATTTTACCCAAATTGATCAAAGCCATCCACTTTATATTGAGAGAATTGGACCACATAAATAAATCCAATCTATTGAGAAGTTTTTAAGTACTGTGGATTCGATGCTTTAATTGTAACTTTGGTCCCCCTATTTTGTATTTTTTTCGATTTTAGTCCCCCTGTTTTTAAAACAACGATTTTGGTCCCCCTTTTTAGTTTTCTATTGAAAAAAAGTCAGGAATAGGGACTAATTTTACAGATGAACAGATGATGGTCGACTGTGTGTTAACCATGTTACAGATGAACTGATGATGGTCGACTGTGTGTTAACCATGTTACAGATGAACTGATGATGGTCGACTGTTTGTTAACCATGTTACAAATGAACTGATGATGGTTCACTGTGTGTTAACCATGTTAGGGATTCAACAGATGATGGTCGACTTTGTGTTAACCATGTCAGGGAATCAACTGATGATGGTCAACTGTGTGTTAGCCATGTTACAGATGAACTGATGATGGTCGACTGTGTGTTAACCATGTCGGGGATTGAACAGATGATGGTCGACTGTTTGTTAACCATGTTATAAACGAACAGATGATGGTCGACTGTGTGTTAACCATGTCGGGGATTCAACAGATGATGGTCAACTGTGTGTTAACCATGTCAGGGAATCAACTGATGATGGTCAACTGTGTGTTAACCATGTTACAGATGAATAAATGATGGTCGACTGTATGTTAACCATGTCGGGGATTGAACAGATGATGGTCGACTGTGTGTTAACCATGTTACAGATGAACTGATGATGGTCAACTGGGTGTTAACCATGTCGGGGATTGAACAGATGATGGTCGACTGTGTGTTAACCACGTTAAAGATGAACTGATGATGGTCAACTGGGTGTTAACCATGTCAGGGAATCAACTGATGATGGTCAACTGTGTGTTAACCATGTTACAGATGAATAAATGATGGTCGACTGTATGTTAACCATGTCGGGGATTGAACAGATGATGGTCGACTGTGTGTTAACCATGTTACAGATGAACAGATGATGGTCGACTGTTTGTTAACCATGTTACAGATGAACAGATGATGGTCGACTGTGTGTTAACCATGTCGGGGATTCAACAGATGATGGTCAACTGTGTGTTAACCATGTCAGGGAATCAACTGATGATGGTCAATTGTGTGTTAAGCATGTTACAGATGAACTGATGATGGTCGACTGTGTGTTAACCATGTAAAAGATGAATAAATGATGGTCGACTGTATGTTAACCATGTTACAGATGAACCGATGATGGTCGACTGTGTGTTAACCATGTTATAAATGAACAGATGATGGTCGACTGTGTGTTAACCATGTTATAAACGAACAGATGATGGTCGACTGTGTGTTAACCATGTCGGGGATTCAACAGATGATGGTCAACTGTGTGTTAACCATGTCAGGGAATCAACTGATGATGGTCAACTGTGTGTTAACCATGTTACAGATGAACTGATGATGGTCGACTGGGTGTTAACCATGTTACAGATGAACAGATGATGGTCGCCTGTGTGTTAACCATGTTATAAATGAACAGATGATGGTCGACTGTGTGTTAACCATGTAAAATATGAATAAATGATGGTCGACTGTATGTTAACCATGTTACAGATGAACCGATGATGGTCGACTGTGTGTTAACCATGTTATAAATGAACAGATGATGGTCGACTGTGTGTTAACCATGTTATAAATGAACAGATGATGGTCGACTGTGTGTTAAGCATGTTACAGATGAACTGATGATGGTTCACTGTATGTTAACCATGTTACAGATGAACCGATGATGGTCGACTGTGTGTTAACCATGTTATAAATGAACAGATGATGGTCGACTGTGTGTTAACCATGTTATAAATGAACAGATGATGGTCGACTGTGTGTTAAGCATGTTACAGATGAACTGATGATGGTTCACTGTGTGTTAACCATGTTACAGATGAACTGATGATGGTTCACTGTGTGTTAACCATGTCAGGGATTCAACATATGATGGTCGACTTTGTGTTAACCATGTTACAGATGAACTGATGATGGTCGACTGGGTGTTAACCATGTTACAGATGAACTGATGATGGTCGACTGTTTGTTAACCATGTTACAGATGAATAAATGATGGTCGACTGTATGTTAACCATGTCGGGGATTGAACTGATGATGGTCGACTGGGTGTTAACCATGTTACAGATGAACTGATGATGGTCGACTGTTTGTTAACCATGTTACAGATGAATAAATGATGGTCGACTGTATGTTAACCATGTCGGGGATTGAACAGATGATGGTCGACTGTGTGTTAAGCATGTTACAGATGAACTGATGATGGTCGACTGTGTGTTAACCATGTAAAAGATGAATAAATGATGGTCGACTGTATGTTAACCATGTTACAGATGAACCGATGATGGTCGACTGTGTGTTAACCATGTTATAAATGAACAGATGATGGTCGACTGTATGTTAACCATGTTATAAACGAACAGATGATGGTTGACTGTGTGTTAACCATGTCGGGGATTCAACAGATGATGGTCAACTGTGTGTTAACCATGTCAGGGAATCAACTGATGATGGTCAACTGTGTGTTAACCATGTTACAGATGAACTGATGATGGTCGACTGTGTGTTAACCATGTTATAAATGAACAAATGATGGTCGACTGTGTGTTAAGCATGTTACAGATGAACTGATGATGGTTCACTGTATGTTAACCATGTTACAGATGAACCGATGATGGTCGACTGTGTGTTAACCATGTTACAAATGAACCGATGATGGTCGACTGTGTGTTAACCATGTTATAAATGAACAGATGATGGTCGACTGTGTGTTAACCATGTTACAGATGAACTGATGATGGTTCACTGTGTGTTAACCAGTTACAGATGAACTGATGATGGTTCACTGTGTGTTAACCATGTCAGGGATTCAACATATGATGGTCGACTTTGTGTTAACCATGTTACAGATGAACTGATGATGGTCGACTGGGTGTTAACCATGTTACAGATGAACAGATGATGGTCGAATGTGTGTTAACCATGTTATAAATGAACAGATGATGGTCGACTGTGTGTTAACCATGTAAAAGATGAATAAATGATGGTCGACTGTATGTTAACCATGTTACAGATGAACCGATGATGGTCGACTGTGTGTTAACCATGTTATAAATGAACAGATGATGGTCGACTGTGTGTTAACCATGTTATAAATGAACAGATGATGGTCGACTGTGTGTTAAGCATGTTACAGATGAACTGATGATGGTTCACTGTATGTTAACCATGTTACAGATGAACCGATGATGGTCGACTGTGTGTTAACCATGTTATAAATGAACAGATGATGGTCGACTGTGTGTTAACCATGTTATAAATGAACAGATGATGGTCGACTGTGTGTTAAGCATGTTATAGATGAACTGATGATGGTTCACTGTATGTTAACCATGTTACAGATGAACCGATGATGGTCGACTGTGTGTTAACCATGTTATAGATGAACAGATGATGGTCGACTGTGTGTTAACCATGTTATAAATGAACAGATGATGGTCGACTGTGTGTTAAGCATGTTACAGATGAACTGATGATGGTTCACTGTGTGTTAACCATGTTACAGATGAACTGATGATGGTTCACTGTGTATTAACCATGTTATAAATGAACAGATGATGGTCGACTGTATGTTAACCATGTAAAAGATGAATAAATGATGGTCGACTGTATGTTAACCATGTTACAGATGAACCGATGATGGTCGACTGTGTGTTAACCATGTTATAAACGAACAGATGATAGTCGACTGTGTGTTAACCATGTTAGGGAATCAACTGATGATGGTCAACTGTGTGTTAACCATGTCAGGGAATCAACTGATGATGGTCGAATGTGTGTTAACCATGTTACAGATGAACAGATGATGGTCGACTGGGTGTTAACCATGTCGGGGATTCAACAGATGATGGTCAACTGTGTGTTAACCATGTCAGGGAATCAACTGATGATGGTCGATTGTGTGTTAACCATGTTACAGATGAACTGATGATGGTCGACTGGGTGTTAACCATGTTACAGATGAACAGATGATGGTCGACTGTGTGTTAAGCATGTTACAGATGAACTGATGATGGTCGACTGTGTGTTAACCATGTAAAAGATGAATAAATGATGGTCGACTGTATGTTAACCATGTTACAGATGAACCGATGATGGTCGACTGTGTGTTAACCATGTTATAAATGAACAGATGATGGTCGACTGTGTGTTAACCATGTTATAAACGAACAGATGATGGTCGACTGTGTGTTAACCATGTCGGGGATTCAACAGATGATGGTCAATTGTGTGTTAACCATGTTACAGATGAACTGATGATGGTCGACTGGGTGTTAACCATGTTACAGATGAACAGATGATGGTCGACTGTGTGTTAACCATGTTATAAATGAACAGATGATGGTCGACTGTGTGTTAACCATGTTATAAATGAACAGATGATGGTCGACTGTGTGTTAACCATGTAAAAGATGAATAAATGATGGTCGACTGTATGTTAACCATGTTACAGATGAACCGATGATGGTCGACTGTGTGTTAACCATGTTATAAATGAACAGATGATGGTCGACTGTGTGTTAACCATGTTATAAATGAACAGATGATGGTCGACTGTGTGTTAAGCATGTTACAGATGAACTGATGATGGTTCACTGTGTGTTAACCATGTTACAGATGAACTGATGATGGTTCACTGTGTGTTAACCATGTCAGGGATTCAACATATGATGGTCGACTTTGTGTTAACCATGTTACAGATGAACTGATGATGGTCGACTGGGTGTTAACCATGTTACAGATGAACTGATGATGGTCGACTGTTTGTTAACCATGTTACAGATGAATAAATGATGGTCGACTGTGTGTTAACCATGTTACAGATGAACTGATGATGGTCGACTGGGTGTTAACCATGTTACAGATGAACAGATGATGGTCGACTGTGTGTTAACCATGTTATAAATGAACAGATGATGGTCGACTGTGTGTTAACCATGTAAAAGATGAATAAATGATGGTCGACTGTGTGTTAACCATGTTATAAATGAACAGATGATGGTCGACTGGGTGTTAACCATGTTATAAATGAACAGATGATGGTCGACTGTGTGTTAACCATGTAAAAGATGAATAAATGATGGTTGACTGTATGTTAACCATGTTACAGATGAACCGATGATGGTCGACTGTTTGTTAACCATGTCGGGGATTCAACATATGATGGTCGAATTTGTGTTAACCATGTCAGGGATTCAACAGATGATGGTCAACTGTGTGTTACCCATGTTACAGATGAATAAATGATGGTCAACTGTGTGTTAACCATGTCAGGGATTCAACATATGATGGTCAACTGTGTGTTAACCATGTTACGGATGAGCAGGTGATGGTCAACTGGGTGTTAACCATGTCAGGGAATCAACTGATGATGGTTATTTGTGTGAAAAAAATTAATAAGAAAATAACTTTTTGAAAATAATCAATAATTAATAATTAATAATTTAGAAAATTAATAATTAATAAGAAAATAATTTTGTGAATAAAATTAATTAAAAATTAATAAGATAATAATTTAGAAAATAAATCCACTTTGCCATTAATGAAAAACTATTTTTCCTGTTTGTGTGTTTTGGAACATCAAAACAATGAAAATTAAAAAAATAAAAACAGAGGAAAGTCAGTTTGCATAAAAAGTAAGGGTGAAATTAGGGTTTATTTGCATCTTCAATCGATACTGCTACTGCCAACGGCATTGCGCGAGATTCACGGACACACACGACCATGGTTGGATGGGGAAGGTTTGTTCCAAAAATTTGTTTAATTCCTTGATCTTAAACTGTTCTTCCTCTTCTCCAATATCGGGTTTTCATGTAATGTGTTTCTATAATGTGATACCGGATATTGAAGTGGTTGTTTGTTAAAATGCAGGGTGAAAGAAGGAAGCTGCGATGAGGATGATTCCCAGGAAAGGAAAATACCTGGGAAACGCACAAGGAGCTTTGTTTTGAAGCAAATGTTGGGGGAGGTCGCCAGGAACAAGAAAGAAAGCAAAGTTAAAGGTAAAGACGGTCAAGGAGAGATGCCATCATCTGCATCCCAAAGGTACTTAACTTATGATTTTTAATAACATGAAAACCAATTTCTCCTTGCCATTACTTGTTGAGTAGGATGCTGGTATGATTGTAACCATTAAGTGTTTTATTGGACCCTGATATGATGAACTCACTACCAGGAAACATAGTCTGCATGAGGATACTTCCAACATTAGGAAGGAAAAAGGCACCATGGAGAAAGGAAAAAGGAAATGTGAGGTAAGTGGTGAGGTAGAGAAAGGGAATCTTAAAAGAGAAGGATGCGCTGAAGGTGGTGTTGGTTGCAGCCACAAACATAAGGGTAAGAACATGGAGTCTCCGGACCTCCACGACATTCAAAGAGATGAGCATGAATACACAACTATATCATCGGATAGCGAGAGGTAAATCATATGTGTACTGGAATTGTGTTGAAGTAACTGCATAAGCAATTGTTTGACCTTTTTATACATTGTGTTCGTATGAAGCGCCGACACGCCATTCAGAAGGCGTGTCGCCGCGTCGGACATGGATACTCGCACGACACGCGTATGACACGTACATTGCATTGTTATATTAATATATAAAATATGTTCTTGTCGTGTCTGTGTCCTATGTTTTCTGTATTAGCGGAGTCCTCGTGTCCGATGATATGTCCCGTGTCGGAGTCCGGGATTCATGTTAATTGTGATTTTGTTTCAGTGTCAGGGTGTATAGCCCTATAATTGTGGATCAGGACGAAGAGATGTGGACGCGAGAAGTAGTTGATGTGAAGAGGACGCGGAGTAATGTTATGGTAGGAAATGAAAAAATTTGATCTGTTGTATTATTTCAATTGTGTTTGAATTGTATTGAAGCTGATAATGATTTCTACTTAATTTGCAGCAACTTCCAGCAAACGTCATCGACAGCTGCCAGCTGCGAAACTTTTCAAATATTGAGCTCTATGACTGTGACAATAATGAACCCTATGACTGTGAGATTAAGAAGAGTTCGAAGAAGAAGGAGTGTTATTTGTGTGGGGCTTGGTTTGACTATATAAGGCATGCTGAAGTGCAGGTTGGTGACAAACTTCGCTTTGCCATCCGTTACCCACCTGTTGAACAAATCATGGTTTATGTTGAGCGTAGGGGTGATACCGCAAGAGGACATTGAAAGGATCCGTCGTGAATGAATTGCTGCAGAATACTCAGTTTTTTTTTGTAAACTGAATGTTATGTTGGGTGCTGAAATACTTGTAAAACATAAGCACTCATATTGAATATTTCAGGTTTTAAAAGAATACTTGTAATGTAGTTTATTTGTCTATTTTATCTATTAATATATCTAAAATTTGTTTTATGTGTATAGTTAATTTTAATTTTTCATATTTCAAAAAATTTCATGATATTAATTTGGATTTATTTAAAAAATAAATAAAAAATAAATATATCTATTAATTTGAAAATATATGTATATTTTTTATTTTAATACAAGTTTTAATCTATAAATATCATCTACTTGCTTACAATTTGTATTTTTTAAAAATACAAAAAAAAACTCTAATATTGAAGGTTGAACTTTAGACCAACATCTACCATCTAATTCAACAAGTATATACCAAATGACTAAATCTATCTATTTTTGAAAAACACTTATTTTTTGTGGGGTCCATTTTAAAGTTTTAGATGAATTATATGACCAAAACTAATGATACTTATGACCAAAACTAATGATACTTGTCTCAATATTATTGGTGGGTCAACAAGTCAAGTTCTATTTATTAGGAATCATTGGGGGTGTTGGTGTTACTCTTGGTTGCATATAAAAAACGAAGCCTTATTTATATATTATAAGTGGAATGCGTGTGAATAAATGAATACATCGTTTGCCCTAGTGGTTCACCTCTTGCACTTAGTCTCCTCTCTTCTCCAAGGTCTGGGGTTCGATTCCCTCCCAGACCTTTTGTTCATTTTATTTTTCAAATACATCAACGGGGTGTTGGTGTTACTCTTGGCTGCATATAAAAAACGAAGCATTGTTTATATATTATAAGTGGAATGCGTGTCAATAAATGAATACATCGTTTGCCCTAGTGGCTCAGCTCTTGCACTTAGTCTCCTCTCTACTACAAGGTTTGGGGTTCGATCCCCTCCCAGACCTTTTGTTCATTTTATTTTTAGTTTTAGTTGTTTTGTATTCTGGTCAACAATATTATGATGCTTTTTTTTTTGCAACTTTTTCTTTTAACAATTTATTTACTTATACATAATTTTTATAAATAATTTAAATTTTAAAAATGTTAATTTTACTTTGATAATTAATAAAAGTTTACTTTAATTATTGTTATAGAATTTAAGTTTAATTAAATTTATGATGGAAAACAGTAACAGTTGCAAACCAACCAATATTAGCACATGCTTCCTTGATGAAACGTTTCCCATAACACATTTACTTCTCCAACGTGATTATGTTATGCCAATAGCTGCTAAGGATGTTTCAGCTTCCAAGAGAACGTGTGTCATTAAAGAGCTTTCAACTTTCCAAATTCTCATTCATTCCAATGTACAATCATTAAGTGTAAGAACTATTATAAATAGTTTTTCACCATCTTATATTTTCCACAATCTTCACACAGAAGAAGAAGAAGCAGCAAGTTGCGTACATTTGAAAGTAGCGGAATAAGAAGCAATATGGATCAAACCCAACAAGCTGGAGAAAAACAGACCGATGAAGTTGTTCAAACTGAAGTTCATTTGGTTCAAACAGGAGATGCAGGTGTTCCACAAGGTGGTCACGGAGCAGTAGTGACTCAGTTACATGCAGTCGAGGTGTCTGCTCAAAGAAGAAGAAGAAACAAGAGGAAGAGGAGGAGAAGAAGACGAACAAGGAGAGTAATCAAGATGGAAATCTTCGGTTCTTCGGATGAAGACGAGGCACCATACGATTGGAGCAATTTCATTTCAGCCAAGCGGCTTCGTTTTGGTGATTAGGGTTTAGGGCATTAGGAAAATATTGTTTTCATAGTTTGTATTTTGTTTTGTTATAACAATGGAGTTTATGGACTCATAATGTTCTGGAAATCAATTTATCAGAATACTTTATAAAGCATTTCAATTAAAAATATGTTGTTAAATACATCAATGGTAAATGATACGAAAAATTTATTTAAAGAATTGCAAAAAAATCATACTTGTCTTAATATTATTGGTGGGTCAACAAGAAGTTCTATTTATAAGGAATCATGGGGGTGTTGGTGTTATTTTTGGTTGCATACAAAAAATTGTTTTTTCAAGTGCATGCAAAAACAGAAAAGGTAAAATAAATGCTATTAGTTAGGCATGGTTTTTTAGATACAATCATGATTACCTACATGTACAGGCTGCTCAGTAATATCCCTATAAGTTAAGCATGCACTCTACTGAATGAATTAAATCCTAAAAAAGATCAGATAAAGAAATTTGTTCTTCACTCTATTAAAAACGAAGCCTTATTTATATATTATAAGTGGAATGCGTGTGAACAAATGAATACATCGTTTGCCCTAGTGGTTCAGCTCTTGCACTTAGTCTCCTCTCTTTCCAAGGTCTGGGGTTCGATCCCCTCCCAGACCTTTTGTTCATTTTACATTTTCAAATACATCAACACTGAAAATTACTTTTTCAAACTAGCCGTCTACCCGTGCGATGCACGGAAATGTTTTATTAAATAATTATTAATGATAAAAATATTATAAAAATAATTTATTTATAAATTTAATAGATTTGTTACATAAAATATTTAACATTATTTCAATTTAAAAATAAATAAAATAAAAGAGAAGTAAATAAATATATAAAATAGAATAAAAATAATAGGTCAACCACATTTGATGTAAGGTTAAAGATCAATAAATTAAGATTAAGAAAATTTATTTTAAACTTTGAAACACTTCTTTGTAAACGATATTTAAAGGTAATAGTATCTTTACTTTTATAGATAGATATCATTAACTTCATACTATTCTATGATACGACTCTTGAAATGACAACATATGATTGTTGATGTGAGAAAATATAATGTGTAATATAAACTCCAACCTACTTCAAAATTTATCTTTAACTTTTGTTAATAATCATTGCAAATAAAATGAGTAAAAGAAATTGTCTCCCTTAAAATTTAAAAGAAAATAATGAATGAGAAGGTGTCAATGACAAACTTATATACACCTTATTACCAATAATTAATTTTTCATATAGAATCATTCGTTCAAGTACATATTTTTCAATTTTAAAATAATTTCTATTCTTTAACTCACCAATTAATAATTACCATCTTTTAAAATAAAATTTAAACAAACTATCAAAAAATTATTTGAAAACATGGACACATTTTTAAGGGAATTATTGGAAATTGTTAAAATTTAGATGTATGAATAATAAACATAATTAAAAAATAAAGTTAAGAATCATCGCATATGATAATAAATCATTCAATAAATCTTTTAACCAAATCTCTATTATGACCCATCCTTTTCAACCATTTGTTTGTCAACAAAATACATGTTGGGATTATTTAAAGTTTAAACCTTCAAAAATCAATATAAAAAAAAATTAGCAAACAATAATACATTAAAAAATTAAGAAAATAAGAATCGAAAAACAACTTTATAAAAGTATAATTTAGTATAATATAAGATCAAACCTTTATTACAATACATCCTTTTCAATAATTTGTTTGTCAATAAAATACATTTTGTGATGATTCAAAGTTTAAACCTACAAAAATCAATATAGTACAAAATTAGCAAACGATAATAAATTAAAAAAATAAGAAAATAAGAATTGAAAAATAACTTTATAAGAGTATAATTTAGTATGATATAATATTGCAAAGATTGTGAAAGAAAAGAAAAACCATAAGAAGGATGAAGGAAAAAACAAACTTCTAAAAGTGGGAAAAAAAACAAAATAGATGTAGAATGAAAAAATATAGAAATAGCAATATTGTTATAAATGAAAGGCGAAGTAAAAGTTCTTAAATAACATGAGCACACATGTGAGTTTAGGTGTAGCAAAATGTGCAATAGAACAACATTTTAAAACATTGTATGAGGTAGTTTTATTATTTGTTAGTGGGATAGTGGCTTTGGCTTTTGAGTTAGTTTCTATTGCTAGTGGGTTAGTGATTTTTTAATTGAGAGGTGTTACTCTTTGCTGCATATAAAAAACAATGCATTGTTTATATATTATAAGTGGAATGCGTGTGAACAAATGAATACATCGTTTGCCCTAGTGGTCCAGCACCTGCACTTAGTCTCCTCTCTTCTCCAAGGTCTGGGGTTCGATCCCTCCCAGACCTTTTGTTCATTTTATATTTTCAACTGCGTTTTTAAAACTGAAAGCGTAGAAAAGACAAATTTAAACTTTTTTACAACTTTTCTTGTGAACCGAAAGGTTGGTTTTTCAAGTGCATGCAAAAACAGAAAAGGTGAAATAAATGCTATTGGTTAGGCATGGTATTTTAGGCACAATCATGATTACCTACATGTACAGGCTGCTTAGTAATATCCCTATAAGTTAAGCATGCACTCTATTAAAAACTTACAACTTCACAACTACTGTGTGCCTCTTGAACTATTATACAAAACAATCAAAAGCAATCTGACAAGATGACTCAAAGTTCTCCATTAACAATGGGCACCCCACGTAGAAGGAGTAGAAGGAATACAACAACAACTTCTACTCATTCCATTCAAATGACAGAGGAGTTCTCTGAGACCAGAAGAAAAAACTACAAATATGAGATTATCGTGATTTCATCAAGGTAAATAGTAACTCTTGTTTTGTTTTTAATTTTCTACTAAGTCCATCATTATCCTATAAACTTGCTTTAAAGAAACTGTTAATAAGTAGATAAACCTGAATCAGTTACTGTTACATAAGGAAGCAGTTAATTTTTTAAAACTATTTCTAAATCTTTCTTCAAAGATCACAAACTGGTTATAAAACCTTCCCATTACTTTATTAATCTTTTTCTTACCATTACTAATCTGGTTTCTTAAACGGTTTTTGTAGTCACCATACTACTAACTCCGAGTTTCATGACGACCCCAACACAACAGATTACGATTCCACCGCTTCAACACCCAAGGTGGATCGTAACAAGCTGCCTAAAAAAAAATCAGCCACGGAGAGGAAATGTTGCCAGTCGAAACGTACACTGTGTTTGGGCACAACATCAGCCCCTCCGAAGTTCAAGAGTAAAAAAGAGGTGACTGGAATGCTGCATGCAGAACAATATTCAAGGATTAATAGGAATCTGTTCTGTACGCCTGATGATTTGGATGACCTTGATTACTACCTTAACAATCAACCCGAATGTTTGCTTGGTTATGATGGAACCCATAGTCCTCTCGAGATTCCTTCGGTAAGTATTGACCATTTTTTTTAAATCAAACTTAATATAACATTATATCCATTTATTAGTAACAACAGTCTCATTTTTATTTGATGACAGTGGATGCCGATGAGTTTCAGACCCAACTCAGAAATGATGTTGGATTCCATGTGTGCGTATCTAACCGTGTACCTCTTTACGCCTGATGATGGGAACACAGCTGAGTATGTCTTTATAATTCCCATGCTAAAACCTAATTGTAAATTTTCTTGATCACATTTATTTTGATAGCAGCTGAGTAATGACACTGCATAAATATATTCTTTGTAGTCATGAGGTTCTGGTTAAAACCAAATCAGATGTATATGGGGATAGGAAGGCACTGAAGTCTCTGATTCCTATGTCTCCTGTTTACCAAGAGGTTATATTTACATGATTTGAAATACAAAAAATTCCTGTTGATGTAAAATGTTGAACTAATACCATTTTCATTCAACTTTACAGATTATTAATCTGGTTGTTGACACCCAGAACTTTTTGATAAGGACGTTGGGAAAAACACAATCGGTTTGGTATTTGCCTACAGACTTTGCGGTGATTACCTTTACCACTACTAATCCAACTATTACATTTACATTCATTAAGAATTAATTATTGACGTAAACTACATTTTCTTTTAGCAATATGCTTTGGACAACACTCATTCGGCTGAGTATGTGAGGAGTATTTATAAAGACAAATACATGACTTCAACCGCTCGACATATGTCAAAGGTCATTTCCGGCTACTTTACAAAAATAGTTGTTACATTCGAATTTGTTAATTCTGTTCATACCTACCACTTAATTTAGTTTTATTTTTTATAGATTTTTATTCCTATTAACGACGAAGGGAATCACTGGTATCTACTGGTAGTTGATTTTTTAGAAAGGAAACTGGTTTGGTTGGACTCTTCGCCTTCGGAGGATAGGTATCATTGGAGACGACAAGCAATTCTTAAATTGGTATGCATGTTATATAGTTTGATTTACTTTTCCGAACTATCTTTTGTTTTTGATCGATTCAAATATAGTATTTACTATTGTGGTAGGCACTATTTCTTGAAGAAATGTTTCTTCATGATTCTCTTGGTCGACTCTTTCCATTTTCGGATGAAAATATAGTCACAGCCTTCAACATTGTTCAAGTGATGCGCCTCCCAAGGCAGCGCCCGCATTCGTAAGCATTCTCAACCCTTACCATGTTTGCCTATTTAATCAAAACTTCCTGATAATGTGAGACTAATGCATTTAAATGAATGACCATAGGAATGACTCTGGAGTGTGGGTATGTAAGTGGATGATTGAATGTACATTCAGCTGTTCTTATGATACCGTATCTGTAAGTTGCCTTAATGTGAATATTATTTCTCAAACCTTGTCACTCTAATTAGCTTTCGTATTAACCTAAATGTTTAAAATTATGTGCAGGTTATCAGTGCAACCAGGATGAAACTTGCACTCTACCTACTTCAATCATCAAATAATGTTTTGTTGAACGAAGTCCTGGGAAAAGCTTCAGCTTATTGGGATGATCAGGTGAAGAAAAGGAGTTTATTGATGAAGGAATTGTTTAGCCATTATTGAAGTATCGGGCCGATATATGAACTATGCTGGTTTTGATGTAATATTTAGGATATTTTGAATGTTTTTTTTGGATATTATGGCATTAATTTGGTTGTTTTGGATATTATGGCAGTAATCTGCTTGGTTCATCATATGATGGCATTAATCTGTTTGGTTTGAATATTATGGCATTAATCTGTTTGGTTTTGAATGTGTTTTGTTATGTTATGTCGACATGGATCGAATCCGCAACCTTTCTTATTTTACAGTAGGCTGTAATGGAAGACCATGAGGATTGCATGGGATTTGGTTGCCTGAAAGTTTTGGACAGTAATGAGGGAGGGATTGGATCCTCTCCTATTATTTTTCTCCAATTTTCTCCTTCATAAATTTGTCTCTATCTGATAGGAAGTTAATCCTATCAAAACTATAATCTAGGGTTTGTAGTAGAAAAGGGGAAGAACACTAAAATTAAAGGACTTAAAATAAAAGATAAAGATAAACTTGTTTTCATTGATTTGATAATCTTTTCATCTCTTAGTGAGAGTACATATATAACATTACTAATGGATAGTAGAATAAAGGTCTAATGAGTAAAAAGCCCAACTAATAACAAAAGCCCAACTAAGATAAATTATTCTACTAACTTTAATAATTTCATGATCCTATCACTATCTCTCTAATATTTTCTCTCACTTATTTTTTTATATATAATAGTTTTATTAATGTTTATTATTATTATTATTATTATTATTATTATTATTATTATTATTATTATGTCATCTCATTAATTTAAAAATAACAGTATGACTTGGTATGATACATGGTCGTGATTGGTTGACAGTGTAAACCTTTTTTACACTGTCAGTGCATCACCCTTTTTCTCTTATTATTATTATTATTATTATTATTATTATTATTATTATTATTATTATTATTATTATTATTATTATTATTATTATTATTATTATTATTATTATTATTATTATTGTAGGAACCCAACAATTAGGTTTGGCCCAAGTGGTAATTAACAGGTGTAACCTCCAATCAGTACGGGGAAGTAAAACGACTACACTTTGAGTTATGCTTTCTTGAAACGAAAAGCACATTTGTCAAACAAAACGCACGAGTGGGTTGAACAGCACAATCACTTGAGTTTTGCTGCATGCCAAAGAAGATGACCGGAGGTAGAAAACCCTGCAACGGATGGATATCCGACGACGACATGGAAATCAGGTACTTTCTTTCCCCGTTTGCTTATGATTACATATCGGTTTGTTAAACTTTCAAAATTCTTAGTCGAAGTGTTGTTTTTAGAAGGGTAGAGATGCATGTATTCGATAAAGGCGAGTATTTTTCTTGAAGTAAATATTTTTCTATATCAGCTTTCTAAACTTTAACTTTGATTGGCGCTCTTATGGCTATTAGGTATTTATGGGTAATGAAAATATTGACAATGTGTTGTGTTTTTCCTTTGAAAGAATATGTAGAGAATATGAATATATGTATATAGGTTTAATAAAAACGAACTAAGAGCGATTAGGGTTTAGGTTGATGAATTTCAAGGATTCACACAAACAGAGTACGACAATTGGGATTATCGATTCTTCCATTTTTAAATTGTTAGGGTATCTGTCGCTGTGGCTAATGAATTTTTTATCTATAACACAAATATTTAATATGTGTTCTGATTTTTTGGTTGTTAGCGACGACGGAGCAATGAGGGTGATAGATGGATTGGTTGCTGAAACAGGGTACAATGCAGATGAGGCAAAGAAAGCTGCAAAGAAAGTACGTTTCGATGAGAGGACTGCTACAGCAAACAGAAGAGGAAAAGAACATGGGAAGAAAGATCGGGTTGGTCAAATTGCTACGACATCCGGCACGCCAGTTCCTCGACCGTCAAACAATGTCAATGTTGTGATTCATGATGTAAAGGAGGAACCGATTGAAGCGATGGCTGAGGACCAACCTATTGAGAGTGTCGATGTGGAGCCAAGGCGGGTTTCAAAGAAAAAGAGTGTTAAGGAAACAGGTGTAGGAATTAAAGAAAAGCGAAAAGAGTTTGGAGGAGCAGGTTCTTCACGTGGACCAGTTAAGAATCCTGTCTTGAGAAAAGGAAAGCAGCCAAAGAAAGGGAAAGGAAAGCAGTCGGCTGAAATTACATGGGAGATGTCGAATGGGGCAAAGAAATTCACCTGGAAGAATCGCATTACAAACGGAAAAAAGAGTTCAAAAAATGTTATGGTAAGATCATAATTTTGTATGTGATTCGTATTCTTTTCATAGAAAAACCTTATGAAATGGTATACTGAAATACTTGTGTATTTATGCAGCATTTTCCAAGGGAAATAGCTAAGAAATGTCTTCGGGTATATCAGGATGAAATTAAAGTTGTAGACGTGGAGACTCGAGAGGTGTTCAATTGCAGCCTTCATAAGGCGTCAAGGAAGGGAGTCCCAAACACGTATGAAAGGTACATGGCTCAGGGCTGGTACGAATTAGCCAAGAGTATCAAACTTTGTAATGGCGATACTTTAATTTGGAGCATGCTGCGCTTTTCGCCTTATGTGTATTTGACCGTGGAAAAGCGTAGAAGAAACTAAATTGGCTGTTTTTTCCTTTTTTGTTTGCGGTGATGCTTTAAATTATGGGTTGAAAACAATGATACTTTGGAAACATTGCCGGTTAATATTATAATATATGTTTGCAAACACATTTTGAAACAATATTGTTTCCTTTAAATTATTCTCTGGATATACATGTTGGTCTGAATTATGATATTACATGAACTTGATTTGAATCAAGTACAGTTTTAGGGATGTACGTGGGGACAACAATGAAATTGAAAATGCAAATGACAGCTCCTTTGAAGAATTTACTCAGAGAATTTAGTTGGCGTTGAAGAAAGAATGATGACACCAACCAAGAAAGACCATAACTAAGAATCAAGGAAGCATATCATTTATTCTCTTAATTATAGATTGTAATCTCTTAATTATAACTTTGCACGAAGTTTGACGAATATCGGTATTTTAGTGTCTATGAAATATATTATGAATTATTATTATTTTGCTTTCAAAATAAAAATCCAAATAGTTGATTAATTAAATAATTTGATATTATAATCAATTTTTTATAATAAACATTAATATTTATGAATTAAAAAAATTTATTATAAAATTGTAATAGGGCTATTTTTTAAATATTTAATAATGAATACTGGTTATTATAATTTTGTGTATTGTGTGTATTTATGGTTGAACTATTATTATTATTATTATTATTATTATTATTATTATTATTATTATTATTATTATTGTTATTATTATTATTATTATTATTATTATTATTATTATATTATTTAACAGATACATAAAAAAAATCAATAGATTAATTCACGTGTGTATTAGTTATTGTTGGAATAATAAATTTAAGAAATCCTAACAGTTTGGAAAGAGTTTTTACAAAGAGGTAGTACCATTCGGATCCCTTGGGAAAAGCAAGGTTTCTATTTTTTTCCTTTTTTCTTTAGTACGAAACGAACCTTTCGCCATCTTAGTCGAAAATGTCAAGCCTCAACCGGAAAGTTGAAGATGACAGGTAAACACCGACGTTTTTGTTCATGTTCAGTTTTGTAGGTTCATATTTTGTGTATGGGCATTATATTTCGTCTTGCATGTTATTATGTGGGTACCGATTTCTGGGTTTTATTGTTTGGGTTAGATGCATGCTTGTTTTTGTTGTTTGTAGGATAATGTTATTAATCGACAGTCATCTAAGTGTTCTGAATACGTGTAGGTGCCGATCGAAGAATCCTGTCTTCCCGTTTGATGCAAAGATCAAAGAACTTTACTTTGAGTATCTTGAAGCTGCGGAGGAATATGAGGAAAGTACCGGCAAGAAGCTTAAATTGACATCATTTGAAGATTTTTGTCATGATGTTGATCCTTTGTGTTTGGAGAGTTTGAAGGATGGTTGGGATGATGAAGTGATTGTGAAGCAAGAAGTATCTGTTACTGTCCCTGAAATAGTTAGGGTTGATACATCTGTCATTCCTGATCAGTGTGAAGACTTGGTATCAGAATGTGTAAAAGGGTAAACATTTAATTTATTGTGTTTGAGTATAAAAGACATTGTTGTGTGACAGATGTTTTACAGAAATGGTATTTTAATATTGTTAGTTTTGTATTTTGGGATGTTTTTCTGATATATATATTGTTCTTGTGTTTGCAGTTGTTCAAAGTCTTTAGTTGGGGAGTCAAGTATTGCTGGTGTCGGGGTAGATGGTATTGATGGAACTGCAAACAAATTGGAAAATGCGTAAGTATGATTTTTAAGTTCATGTAGTAATATGTTTTCTAAACACAGTATGTAATGTTGAATAGTACTTTGCAGTGATTATAGCTCAGATGAGTCTTATGATGGGCTGTTTGAAAGGCTGACTCAGGTTCAGATGAGTCTTTAGTTTACTGAATTAGTTTTAGAGTCGATTGTGTGTGTTATAGTTTTTGCATGTTATTTTTTATAGTTTGTAATATTTTGATCAAATCATGTATTGGTGATTAAAATTGGTTTATGTTATCATCAACTTATCGAAGATGGAGGTTGCACCAACATGTTATATGTTTGTGATTTGTTTTTTTTTAAAAGTTTTTGTTTTATGTTCATTGAATCATTATTTGAGGCGAATGTGTGTGTAGTTTGTTTTTGTATGTTGCTTTTATAGTTTGTAGAATTTTGATAAAATGTGGTATTTTCCAGTAAAAGGGTTTTCTTTTGGCAGGAACACTTCTAAGATGGAGGTTGAATCAACATGGGATAGGTTGAATAGGGAGATGTTGGTCAACAGCTTGTCAGAAAACCGGAAGGTTAAGGATCTATGGCAGAAAAGTCGTGCAGGGAAGAATGCTGTGCGGGAGGTCGTTGTCACCGGGGAAAGTAGTGGATGTCGGTCTGAAATGATGATCGGTGATGAAACTAAGAGTGATCGGAAAGGTAAAGCAGTGTTGAAGGAAGGTTATGTGAAGGGTGTGGTTCAAGTAGGGCGTAGAAGAAGTGATCGAATATATAGTAAAACGAAGGGCATAGTAAAACGAAGGGCAAAGGTGCAGCGGGAGAAACAACGATTGATGGGGGAGTTGGTGTCAGTTTGGGTGCAAGAGCTGGATTTGAAATGAGGTCGTCAGAACGTATGAATAAAAAGAGAAAGAGTTGCAGGATTGTAGAACCCGTTCAAACGAAGGATGTTGATGGACACAGGTACTTTTCGTGGTGTAAGGTTATAGAATGTGCTAAGGTAGCTGGGAGAAATGTTCTTGTAAGTATATTAAGTTATTTAGCTTAATTATAAAAATATACGCATTGAATGTTGGATATTTTTGTTGTTTTTATTTTGACAGTTGTAATTATAGTTTGTGGCGTTTTATGTTTATGTGCAGCAATTCCCGCAAAAAGTTATCCGTGGTTGCTTGGACAAGCATTATACGCGTGTTTTGTTCAGGGATTCAGATTTGAAAAAGGTCTTCAAATGTGAACTCCATTATGCTAAGAGAAAGAATTTTGTTGAGAGGTTCATTTACGATGGGTGGTCTGATTTTGTGAAGGAATGCCGCATTCAGGATGGTGATCGTCTTAGATTTGTAATGTGTGACAAACCAAGCCCGGCTATTACATCTGGAACACAATTGGTTGCTGTGTCAGTCGTCAACAGATCAAGAGCTTGATGATTGTGTTTTTATTTAAGTCAAAGACATGAATGTATATCAAAATATCAGTTGTATTTGTGTGTGTGAACATGTTGAAAACAGTTTCTCTTGACAATGAGTGTTTTTGTTTTTATGTTATTTTGTGTAATATAAATGTTTTTATGTTATATGATGCTTTTGTTTTAAATTATGGTATTAAGTATGTCAGTGTTGTTATTTTGAGGTTTGATTCACAATAGTCATTGTAGTTGGGTGTTATGTTTTGAATGGTCAGTTATAAGTAAACATTTAAGGATTGGTTTAAAAGTATAAAAGAAATCAACATAATATTTTTCAAATAAAGTGTTTGTGGCTGAAATTATTTTCATTAATATCAGACTACATTTATATTGGTGAAGATTTCCTTGTCAACTACATTTGTAGTTATTGATTTGAACTTTGCATGTTCATCATGAACTTTTTTTTATTGTAAAGGCTAAAGAAATATATTAATAATAACACAGCATAAGACATGCCATGATCCTGTTACAAGTTTACATACTGGTACATATAAAAGGCAACAAAGGCTCAACACTCAACTTCTATCTCCACCCAACCAAGAGTAATTTTACCACCAGAATAAAAATCACATAGTTTAAATCACACCACCCAACTTTGTTATTATCAACCTTGTTCCATTACATAAGCCTTCATACTGGTTGATGTTTCTCATGACCATAATTGGTGTCCCAACCTTTAGTTTTATATGATGGTTAGGTAATCCTGATGTTTGCAGTGAACTGAGAAATTCTGGGGTGAGGATGTCAACCAATGTTACATCGTGGAATTCCGACTTATCAAT
This sequence comes from Vicia villosa, assembly GCF_029867415.1. Lineage (NCBI taxonomy): Eukaryota > Viridiplantae > Streptophyta > Magnoliopsida > Fabales > Fabaceae > Vicia > Vicia villosa. The sequence goes on along the minus strand of NC_081183.1, from coordinate 45,710,822 downwards.
AGAATTTGCACTGAAATAATCACGCACGTCTCCTGTATTGGGAATTTAAATAGTTAGTTCAAATGAATATAAAAATTGAATCATGTATACCTGCCATTAAATCAAGAATATGATTTAGATATTTTGTCAACAACCTCCAATGTAGAAGCAAGAATTGCTCGTAAATTCCGGATATGTAGAATTAACTATTGCTACGATTGGGTCCTCAAATTCTGTAATCAACAGGTCTGGTGGAATATCAATAACTGTATCACCATTGTTTGATTCGGATACTTTGCCTTCTCCAATGTTTTTTATCATTTTCTGTTTTATCATTTTCTAATGTCATGGCATACAGAGGATTTCAATTAGATGATTAGGATTATGAAAATAAATGTATTACTGAAACTTTAATTAAATGAGCTTACCACAGAAGGTTTCCTATTTAAGAGTCTTAGCATTGTAGGAGCAGGAGTACTTTTAGGGTCAGCCACTGTTATGTCATAAATGGCAGGAACGAATGAGCGCATATGTCTTACAGTCGAAACAAACCCCTGAAAGCAAGAAAAGAGTTAATATTTCAGAGCAAGTTTTAGGCAATTATATTTTTGGTTATCAATATATGTTTTGAATGGTTAACTCATGCTGTAATAATGTTTATATTATGGATAATTTATTCTTCTTTACATTCAGATTGACAAATATGTCTTGTACGATTCCATTACAGGAAGTTGAAAATTACTTTGCCGCCTAATTAAAGCCATAAGGCAATAATTCGAGGCTTAACTATTTAACAGAAGCAAAGATCAATAAAGCCAACAAAGGGCATAATGCTTAACCACCATAGGTCATAATCCACGTAATTCTTAACCATCTATGACAGAAGCAGCATGCTTAACCATCCAAGACACACACAACATGCTTAACCATCATAGACAGAAGCTCACCACAAAACCAATAAGGCTAATAAAACCTGCATCAAACAGGGTAACAAATAACAAAAAAATCAACAGCCCAATGGAGGAGCATATCCATTTAAATGTGTCCTCAAACCATAAGATAAACATATGTATCAGATATGTGAAATCTTATTTAACTACCTCAAAATTCAATTCAAATGCAAATTCAGAATTCATGCATATGATAAAATACAATCCCTAATCCACAACTACACAATTTCTGGATAATTCAATTCCATTTCAGAATTCATTAATTACATAAATACAAATCTAATCCACAATCACATAGAATTGGAAAATATACATATTGGATCGATATGAACCTGTCAAAGGAGGCTACAACATGGAATCATTGTGCTTTGTACCATAGATGATCTGCTGAAAAAAGAACCAGATCTGAATTACACGCAAATTTACTCTGAAAGCTCAACATCAAACATGAACACGGTTGAAAAATGGGTGGGAGTGTCCCATCCTTCACCTTGAGCAGCTTCATCTTTCGTCCATATTTATCGATCTCATTGTCTTCACCAACCTTGAGAATATGATTTCGTTGGCGCCGAAGAGGTCGAAGTCATGTTCATCTGTTCGCAGGTTCGCAGAGAGAGTAAACAAAAATCGAAAGTGGAAGAAGATAGAAGAACATATGATTTGAAGAATTACGGAGTATGTCCAATTTGGGAGAAGGTTGCAGAAGAAGAACATATGGATGGAATTTAGGGATTTAGGGTTTTGAAGGAAAGTTGGGAGAAGGGTGAAGGATGAAGAAGAAGAACGATAATATGAGTTTAAAAAAAATTGTAATCTAATAAAAGTTAATTTTAATTTGTAAGATATTATTAAATGAATGGGGACTTATATGCAATAATCAAAAGTTTTTTTTAAAAATGGGTCCCACAGTAAAGTTATTTTTACCATAGAGCTGATGTGGCTTAAATTAACTTAGAATTAATTAGGGTTGATTAGGGCTTTAATTCTATTGGTCAATTGCAGTGACTTCACCACTGAAGTCAAACGGGCGAATGCACCGTAGAATCTCCCTTCAAAGTAACCTAAAATAAACAAACATCTCCTAAAAATCTTAAGAGGTTTTGAACACCCTTCCATGTTTAAACCAAGTTGGTTTTATGAGGTTGGAAGAATCAGCTTCTTCTTCCAAAAACAAAGAAGCTTATGCAACAAATCATCATTGATTGAATGAGCCTCCTTGCACTCAGTTAAAGTGTTTTTAAAGGAAACAATTGAAGAGATAAAAGCCTCCTCAATCTTATCTTGTTTGTACTTTTCTTGTTGGAGTTCAAGTTGTTCCTCAATAAACTTTTGTATATTTTCACATTAAAATTCTTCTTTTCATCAAGGAAACTGAGCAGCACCTAGTTTTTGGTTTCACGGCACCTAAAATTAATTCTTAAAATGTAAAGTTGATCTTGAATTATTTGACTGATCACAGCTAAATTGATTATGTTTTTTTTTTTTAATTGAGTTTAAAATTTATAATTTATAACTTTTCATAACTTTCGAATTTAAGTTTGATGTTTTTATATTAAAATTTGTTAATGAACAAACAGTTAATAGAAATTAATACAAAAATAAACAGTACATATATTCATCAAAATTTTGTGAGAGAATATTTTAAAATTGACCTAACTAACTTAACAAAATTGAGCCTAAACAAAGTTGTTAAAATAAACTATGAACAAGTTCACGACCATAAAATTTATTAAAATTAGAGGTCTAGAAAAAATATGATTAAATGAATCATAAAAAAAATATGATTAATTGAATCATAATTAAAGTTAATTGTACTGAATTAAAAAAAATTGACCTATATAATGGTTAATAAATTGATTTACATATTATAAACAATGTAGTTATTTAAATTTAAATTAAAAATAATTTTAAATTATTTAACTATTTTTTTTAGAAAACATTGCTAAAAGAATTCTAGAAATAATAAAACAGCCTGTATTGATGTTTTGGTACATCATGTTACAATATCTGTCAGAACATCTGTCTTCAATGAACCTAGCCAACATGGTAGGACATCTTATCCAACATCTTGCTGTGAACCATATTTTTGAAGGTGCGAGAAACACAAGAAAGGGTTGCACCAAATATAATTTTTTTGTAACTCAAAACGCAAGGTTAACAAGTGAATAAAAATATATAAACACAATTATTTTTATCCTGGTTCACTGTTAACGAAGTAACTCCAGTCCACCGGTCAAGGTGATTTAGTCTTCTCAATAAGGACTTAATCCACTATAACCAAACTAATTACAGACAACCACACTAACCGCAACCAATACCTTATTGAGACTCTTGACTAGCACCTAGTCTCTCAAGGAAACAACCACAGTATGCTTCTGATCAACCTTGCTGACAACCCCAACAAGTTCAACTAATCTTTATCGTGAAACCACTATGACTGCAACCATAGTCTTCTCAGGGCTTTGACTAGCACCTAGTCCCCCAAGGAAACAATCAACCAAGTTGATTACAATTATGTATTACAAGACGCTTCTAATAAACAGATTACACAATGTTTTAAGTACAACAACAAAAAGTGTTGATAAGCAAGATACGAACAAAAGCTCTTGCTAAAATACAAAACTATACAAAGATTTATCTAACAGAGTTTGTGCAACGCTTTGGTGTAGTTTTGTAGAACTGATTCGTTGATTTCAAATTCTTCCAATGGTTTCCTTTATAGAGAAGGATAGATCCGTTGGAGGGTAGAATATGAAATGAAAATCACAGCTGTAAAGTCTCTAATGGTCATGGTGGAAATGGTAGATAACAAGTATATGTTGGATTGTCCTTACGCCACCCTATAAGAGTAGAGGGCATAGTTTACGTTAGTACTTTTATGCTCACTATCACACACAAGTCGTCCTTGATCTTCTAAGTCTTTAGAGGATTCTGATTGTATGTTGATTGAAGCATGTTGTAGATGATCAAAACTTGAATCTTTAACACCTAAGTCTTTGAGTCTTCAGAGCTTGTTTAACAAAACCTT
>NC_081183.1:43999812-44136101 GCF_029867415.1 Vicia villosa | reverse complement strand
ATGTTTATTATGGCAGTGGTAGATATATATGATATTAAATTTGTTCTTGAATTAGTGGTTCTATTTCATTTTCAAATATTTTAGTTGGTTAATCATATTTTCTAATGAATTCTTTTGTCATAAAATGCAAATGCCACATATATTGACCATAAGAATCATTTTGTGTAAAAAATCAAACATATTACAGTAGCATTTTTATGAAAAAGCGCTATCAAACATGTGTCTTATGATAGCATTTTGTTTAAAAATGTTATCAAAATCAAAGCAAAATACGTATTATAAAATGCAAAATGTCTACTTCTGTAGCATTTTTGGAAAAATGCTATTAAATACCGGTAGTATAATAGCGCTTTTGGAAAAATGCTATTAATTATCAGTACCAAACGAAAATATTTACAATAGCAGCGTGGTTAATAGCGCTTTTAAGTGCTATCAAAAACAAAGAAAAACGCTATTAAATAGTTTTTTTGTAGTAGTGTTTTCATCTATGAGATAAAGTTGATCAATTATCATTTAATGCTAAATCTTTTGACATATTAAATTATTTTCTAATATTTTATTTTACCTTTAACAGAGTCAACGCCGGTACCGTTACAGAGTTAGGACTCACTCTCATTGATCATGCTTGAATCCTACTCATTTCAGGTTTAACTTGCATGAATTTCACCTTTTATACAGCCAAACAAATATTAAATAATGGGAGTGTATGGTCACTATATCAGAAGATTATGTAGCTAGTGTGTGAACTGACAGTCAGTAACTACTATATTTATTTTACTTAATCTTTTATATTTTATTTCCTATCATTATAAATAATAAACATGAGAGACTACATATTTGTTTTCTTTATTGTCATGAGTTCTTATCATTATAAATGATAAACATGAGAGACTACATATTTGTTTTCTTTATTGTCATGAGTTCTTATCATGCTAGAAATTACTTATCATTTTTTAAGTTTTCTTTTTAATATTTAAGTCAACATTACAATGAAATATTAATATAATTGAATTGTGTGGCCACTATATCAGAAGATTATGAATAAAACAAATAATATATGAGCTTCAATGCCATATTGTCTTTCATTACCTTGTGTATTTTCTTATCATTTGTTTGGTTTTGCATGTTAGCCTTACAAACATGTTTTTGTTTCTGTCTTAGACTCACGCATGTATTAAACTAATGGACTTTAATTGGTTTTACTAGTACCAGCTTAGATGTAGGAATCTTATTTTAAAATATTGCTGGATGATATCAAACACAATGTGAACATGAAACTGAATTTTGTGTAGTTGTTTTTTTTAATGCATTATGTGTAGTTTGGATAACACTTGTTGAAACCACTTTTATTATGGTTTTTTAATTCATGTAAATGGTGAATATGCATTAAAATTATATAAATATTATTTAAGAAATTTGGTAAGTTTTTATGATTGTTGTATGACCATGCTCACTACAAAGTTCATTTTCTTATAATAAAGTTCTAGATGTGAAATAATATTGTTTTTGAACACGTTTAACGCATGTGTAATCGACTCTTTGGTTTACATCATTTAAAAATATTATTAGTTTTTTTATATACATGACTTGTATAATGTTACAAATGCATTTATATTCTAAGATTCCAACTTAATTATAAAATAAAATAGTCTAAATTCTCATGGTATTTATAAACTGGTAACAAGTTATATAAGTGTGATATTCAAATCCATTCCCAATTTATGTGTTGTGATTTAAATCAAATTTGAGTTGAGACTCATCCCTATTCTTTGCCATCTCTGTTTTCATTTAAATCACATGTTGTGTTTTAATTTCATTTAAAACAAATTTGAATTGAGACTTATTTTTATTCTTTGACATGTTGAACCCAAAAATAGATAGTTAGCTAACTATTCATTCTCCCTTTATATTATAAGTAGCTTTGGACTAACCATGGAGGTTTATTGGACAAATGAAGATTAGATATGTTTTTTTATGTAAAAAATAAATCCAAGTTAGATATATGTATGGTTTGAAAGATGAATTTGATAGCGGAGTGGAAGATTTTGTCAATAAAGCTATAAATTGACCAGAATTTATAAATGATGGAGGGATAAGGTGTCCTTGTTTAAAATACGTCTGCATTCCCTTTAAGACGCCTAGTGAGGTTAGATATCACGTGTACAGAGGCGGTTGTTGCCCAACTATTACACATGGACTAATCATGGAGAACACCTAGCCCATACTTTAATAAATTAGCCCTCGGTCCTAATCCTTAGGAAACATCATGGCACATACTTTGTTAATGGTACAAGTTTCACACTGAAAAATGAAGTCATGGTAAAAAAGACTACTGTGGAGAACATGTTAAAGCAATTACAACTGGAGCAGAAAATAATTTGGTAAATTTCATGTACCAGATAAATTTGGTTTCAGACAGGTTTAAATTAAAAAGTACAAAATAGTAAAATAGTTATCGATTAGAGCGTCTACCAAAACCGGCACTAAAATGTAAAATAGTAAAATCATAAAATCATTAGCGTGGGTTCTTAGTATTACCATAATACACTAGTGTAGGTATGTAGCGTTTAACAAAGCAAACGCTACCTCAATACATCCAACATTAGAGTGTCTCTTTGAGTCGACGCTAACTGACCATAGCTATATTATAGTGTCGCTCTTAACCTGCACTAACACATCAAAGAGAATGTCTTAGTGTCGCTTTTAACAGCCACTATGTAAACATTAGCTTAGATAAAAGCCAACACTACATCGAAAAAATTATTATATTATAGAGTCGGTTTTGTATTTTAGTGTCTCTCTATCGTTTTCCAGATCGACACAACTTTAGCGACGAGTTGTCTTTAAGTTTTGCTTCCGCTTTAAGGCGTCTGCCACCATGCCGTCATTAAAACGTTGTAGCGCCGGTTTTTACTCTTCTAGTGAGGGCTTTTGGCCGACACTAAAACGCAAATTTCTTGCGGTGTAGATAAAATAAATTATATTCATAGAACTACTACAAGTACAAGTATAATTAAAAGGGCATGAAGCCAAAGTATAATAATCTAAAATACTCAATATAAATAAATTTATCAAATAACTTGGAATTGACAATCCCTACTATGCCACCAACTTCTTAGTGATGTTTTCCAAGCATTTATTCTTTGAGCAGAAAATAGATTTGAAATACTACACAAAATCTTGTTCGATCTCCTTTGGAATGAATAGAATACTAGTATCTCTTTGACCTTTATGATTCTGTTCAGTCACAACTTTAATCTTCGCCATAAGATGATAATAAGTATTTCGATCTCCATGTAAAAATGTTAAACTCGCGCTTTCTCGCGCTAGAACAGATCATGAGTTAATAAGGCTTGTGTGAGAGTCAATTAAGCTTAATAATCCTACTACTTTAACATCTCTATAAGGACATCTTCATCTATTAACAGTGGAATCCTATTCACCTCCTCTGATGCGATCTTTGCATTATGGTCCACATTCTTGAAAACAATCCTATTCTGAGATTTAAACACAACTTTCAAGCTTTCCAGTTTCATTTATAGTTATAAAAATGGATTGTCGAGCACCGTCTTTGCCAAACTTCCTTAACGACTCACCCACAATCCTCATCGAAGTCCATACTTTGAAAATTTTGAATGGGCCTGGAGAAAAATCTACATGATATTGACTTATTAAGAGTGGATTATGATCTAAGCAATATTTATAAAAAGTGTAACAGTTAATCAACATCCAATGCAGCAGCCATGTTTGATTACAAATTGTGACACTATCGACATGCAAAGCAGAATACGTGGCTGCATCATGGTGTGTATGTCATGCTATATGGCTTAGAAGACTGTTGTGCAAATTAGAGCAGAAGAAGGAAAATTCAACGATAGTTCAAGTCGACAACAAATCGGCAATCGAACTGGCAAAGAATCCAGTGAATCATGAAAGAAGTAAACACATCGACATACGTTTCCATTTCATTCGAGAACATGTGAAAAATGGAAGCGTTGAAATTAAGCATGTGGCAAGCAAGGATCAAGCTGCGGATATATTTACAAAAGCTTTGTCGAATGAGCTATTCGACAGAGGCAAGATGATGCTGGGATTAGTGGATCGAAGGAGCATTTAATTTATGGGGGAATTTTGTTGGATAAATTAAATGCGGTCTTGGAAAGCCAAAAGACAAATTCTTCTAGGGTAGCCAAAAAGGTTTATTCTCATAGGAAATAGTTAACTATTAAATGCTACGTTTTGTTTATGTCTATTTATATTTTCCTGGTCTCTATATAAATACCTTCTTTGTAACTGCAACTTAACTTTTGCAACAAATCTTTGCAAGTCAATATAAAGAGAGTAGTTTGATCTGTTACCTTCAATGTATACCCTTATCCCCAATCTTATGAAAATTATCTTCCTGTGAGTCAAGGAAATCAATCTAACAGTTTCATCATCTCGAGCCGAATCTAAAACATGTTCGTTACTATATTTTTCATGGTCTCTCTCTATCTCTCTCTACTTTATTTTTATTCGTAGTATGTTCTATTTTGAGCAATGCTATTCTTACACCATTTATTACACCAAATACTTACACCAAACACTATTCATCGTATTTGGTTAACTCCAGTGTAAAAATTTGGTTAATGCAGTAATGAAGTTGGTTAATGTAACATCCAAGTATTAAAAATAACTTTTAGCGGTCACCAAACTTGGTTAATGCAGTGTAAAAATTTAGTTAATGCAGTAATAAAGTTGGTTAATGCAACATTCAGGTATTAAAAATAATTTTTAACAGTCATCAAACTTGGTTAATGTTGTATAAAAATTTGGTTAATGCAATAATGAAGTTGGTTAATGCACGTCCAGGTATTAAAATTAAATGTCTGTACATGAATAGTATTCGTTCGTACATGAACAATGTCGTCCATACATAAACAGTATCGTCCGTACATACGGTGTAGGTGTAAGAATTGGTGTAAAAATAGCATTTTTGTTTTTTTTTTCCATCATATGATCTTTGAAACCTTAGTTTCCCGACTCCCTATAAAAATAAAAATTGTTGCTATTCTTCTATTACATTGGTGTTAAATATGCTTTTATGTTCACCTCACTTATATTTTTAGTTCAACTTAGTTATTGCATAAAATCTTAGGATTACTTTACTCACTAATGCTAATTTCACTTCATCAAGATTTAAAACTCATAGTAGTTTTCAAAAATTTCACTCATATTAACTATAAATATTTAAATTAATATGTTAGGTTAAAAAATAAAATTGATTAGAAATCAAAATTGAACTATAATTTAATATAAATGTTGTTTAAAAAGATTTGAAAGTCTTTCTATAAATTTACAACTTTAAATTTAATTTCAATAATGTAAATAATTATTGATAACAACTTTTAGTATGTGGTTATTATGGCTAAGTAAATACAACAATAACCAATCAAATATTTTATTTTTTTCTAAACTACTCACAGGGTCCTTTAAGTTATTTAATTGTAACAGTTTGGTCCTTCATGTTATTTTCATTGCAACTGGGTCTTTTATGTTATCAAATGTGTGCCCTATCATCCTTTTTTAACAAAGAAAATGTGCTAATTGTAGATGCAATTATTTTGAGTGGTATAAAAATGACAAAGTGCAATTAAAAATAGGGTTAATACTACTTTACCCCCTGCCATATAAGCGAGATTCGGTTTACCCCCCTCTAAAAAAAAACTTATTGGACAAACCTTGCAAAATAAAGATTCCATCAAATTTGACCCTGATCAGTTTTTTTGGCCAAGATTCTTAGAATCTTGCCTACGTGGCATTTTTGGTAGTGCTGACTGTACAGCACATTGCTTATGTGGCACAGTCAGCACTGCCACGTGGAATTTATTTTTTTTTTTTAATTTTTTTTTTGAAAAATTTTTTTATTAATTTTTTTTTAATAAAAATTTAATATTTTTTTAAATTTTTTTTATTAATTTTGTTGTTTTTTTTAACTTTTTTTTAAAAAAAAAATTAATATTTTTTTCCGTTTTTATTATATATAAATTATAAAAAAATTGGAAAAATTAAAAAAAATTTACGTTTTTATTAAATTTTTTTTCCAAAATTGTTTTACTGTTTTTTTTTATTATTTTTAAAATTTATTTTTATTATATATAAATTCGCAGGTATTTTCAAATCCGTAGGTAAATCCACAGGTATTGTCAAATTCGCAGGTAAATCCGCATATATTTTTAAAGGTAAATCCGCAGGTAATTTTAAATTCGTAGTTAAATCCGCAGGTATTGTCAAATCCGTAGGTAAATCCGCAGGTATTTTTAAATCCGTAGGTAAATCCGCAGGTATTGTCAAATTCGTAGGTAAATCAGCAGGTATTGTCAAATTCGCAGGTAAATTCGCAGGTAAATCCGCAGGTAAATCCCCAGGTATTGTCAAATTCGTAGGTAAATTCGCAAGTATTGTCAAATCCGTTGGTGAATCCGCAGGTATTTTTAAATCCGTACGTAAATCCGCAGGTACTGTCTAATATTTTTTAAAAACGTAAAAAAAAAAAAATTAAAAAAAAATATTAATTTTTTTAAAAAAAAAATATTAATTTTAAAAAAAAAAATAATTTAAAAAAAAAAAAATAATTTTAAAAAAAAAAATCAAAAAAAAAAATTTTAAAAATAATAAATTCCACGTGGCAGTGCTGACTGTGCCACATTGCTTATGTGTTGTACAGTCAGCACTACCAAAAATGCCACGTAGGCAAGATTCTAAGAATCTTGGCCAAAAAAACTGATCAGGGTCAATATTGATGGAATCTTTATTTTTCAAGGTTTGTCCAATAAGTTTTTTTTTAGAGGGGGGTAAACCGAATCTCGCTTATATGGCAGGGGGGTAAAGTAGTATTAACCCTTAAAAATATAACTATTAACATTTCTAAATGTTTAAAATGAGAGAAAAATGAGGTAGAAATCATCCAAAAGAACTAAATTATTACAAAAAAACTTAAGGAACCAAACTGTTACAATTAAATAACTTAAAGGAACCTGAGAGTAATTTAGCCTTTATTTAAAAAATAATAATTATATATTAAGAAAAAGATGATACAGATAGAACTCAAGTAGAAGGTCTCTTAGTATCATCATTTGTATCATCATTAAACAAAAAGATAATACAAATAACTAATCAATGCAATTGTATCATCATTAATTGAAACATTTTACGTATAATATAATAGAATATTTTACGGATAAAAAATGTTAATAAGAAAAAAAAATTCCCCAAATGCATGAGAACCAAATTATTCTATATATAGGGTTTGTTTGGTAAAAAATAGCGGTTGACTGATAAGTTAATTGATAGCCACAAAAAAAATAATGTCTGTAGCGACGTGAATTCCATGACACAACATGGAAAATCACGTCACAGCATAAAATTAGCGACATGATCGTATACGTCGCTTGGGAGTGCGTGAGAATTTTATTGTGTAGTGTTTATCACGTCAAAACTTTTTTACATGGAAAACACGTCGCTAGTGTTACACAATAACCAAGTCTCCATTTGCTGTTGGAACAGACAAGGACCGCAAAAAGCTGCATGGCACAGGACACGGAGAATAGTTGTGGCGTGATTATCATGACACATCATTCCGATGTGGAAATCACGTCGCTAATTTTCAAATTTAATTTTGAAAGTTGCGACGTTCTTTACATTTCACAAATCAATGACATGTAAAACATGCCACAAACGTTTAAATTTTTTATAGAAAAAATCTATTTATTATTATTATAAAAAAAGGTTTTATTATTAATATTATTTGTTGGAAATTAATAAATATTAATAAAAATATTTATTTAATTAAATTAATAATAATAAATAAAATACAAAAATATATTAAACTACTAAAATATATTAAATTTATAATATAGTAATCAAAACACTAAAATATAATAAGTAAAATTTTATTATCCCAAACAATTTCAAATTTAAATAAAAATAAAATTCATACTAAAAATCATCTGGATTGAGATAATTATCAATGTTGAAATCATCATCATTCTCACGCTTAGTGTCAGCCCACGTTTCCTCTAGACGGTTGACTACCACTCTTTGTTGAGACTGCATAAATAACTGCATTTGCTGTTGCATCTCTGCTTGCATCTTCGTCATTGTCTCTATTTGTCGTTGTTGCCCCTCCACTAGTGCTTTTAGCACCGCTTCACGTTCATCCATTTGGGCATTTAGCTCTGCCTCACGTTGCGCTAACTCGCCTAAGTTAGGGCCAACTGTTGTGAGATATTGGATCGAACTAGTATGGTCGAAGGGTAGTTTCTTGGTTCAACAGGATTAAGCATGAAGTCGAAGGTTGTTCACATGCTTGTGTCGAAGATGCTAGGTTGTTAGCATGTTAAATTAGATTTTAGTGTTTAAACCCTAATTTGTCAAGTTAGCTTGTTTATTAAGTTGGCTTGTGTAATGGACCTTGTGAAAAAAGCCCATTAGTTAGTATGTTAGGTTTTACTATAAATAGCATACTAGTCTTTCACCATTGCTAAGCTGCAAATCCTAATTTAGGGTGAGAGAGATTATTTGTTATTCTTGTAAACTTGTAATCTTGTTTAAAGAGAAAATAAAAGAATAGAAGTTATAACCAATTCTTATGTTCTTCTTATCTCCCCTAATTCCTATTATACTTTGTTCTTGACATCGTTTTTCACAACATATTGGTGCGGTGAGCATGGAGAAGATGCCTTTAACAAAGTATGAGATTGAAAAGTTCACCGGAGTGAATGATTTCGGTCTGTGGCGCTTAAAGATGAAAGCCCTACTGGTTCAGTGGGGTTTCTTGGAAGCGTTGAAGGGAGAGGCAGCCATGAATGCAGAATTGACGGCGGCGGAGAAGAAGAATATGATCGAGAAAGCACACAACGCATTTTGTTGAGCCTTGGTGATAAGGTTCTCCGGCAGGTATCAAAGGAGACGACGGCATCAGGGTTATGGGTGAAACTTGAAAGTTTGTATATGACCAAATCGTTGGTAAATCGACTCTACCTGAAGCAAGCTTTGTATTCATTCAAGATGGTTGAAGACAAAGTGTTGGCTGAGTAATTGGGTATGTTCAACAAGCTGATTCTTGATCTTGAAAATATTGATGTAAAGATCGATGATGAAGATCAAGCGCTGTTACTACTGTGCGCTATGCCTCAATCACATGCTCACTTCAAAGAAACTCTCCTGTATGGAAGGGAGTCCATGTTCTTTGAAGAAGTTCAATCATCCCTGTATTCAAAGGACTTGAACGAACGAAAGGAGCATAAACCTTCGACTGTTGGTGAAGGTTTGACCATTAAAGGAAAATTCTTGCGAAAGGATGGTAAGTTCGACAAGAAGAAGGGAAAAAGCCAGTCGAAGTCTTACAGTGGCGAAACATCTGGCATTCGATGCTATCATTGTAAGAAGGAGGGTCACACAAGAAAGGTGTGCCCTGAACACCTGAAACATCTGGCATTCGATGCTATCATTGTAAGAAGGAGGGTCACATAAGAAAGGTGTGCCCTGACTTGAAGAGAAATCTGCTTTCTCTTGGTGAATTCGACAAGAAAGGATATGTTTTTCAAGGAGAGAAAAGTATCCTAAGATTCATGAAGGAGTCGACGGAAATCTTGAGAGGCGTGAAGAAACAAGGCATGTATACCCTTGAGGCTGAAGTTGTAAGTGGTTTGACAAATTTTGCATCCACGAAACCTTTGTCGAAGACAGAAATCTGGCACATGAGATTAGGTCATGTCAGTGAAAGGGGTCTGGTCGAATTAGGGAAACAAAATCTGCTTGGTGGAGACAAAGTCGAAAAGCTGAAGTTTTGTGAACCTTGTGTATTTGGAAAATCTTGCAGAGTGATGTTCAACAGAGGCAAACAAAGAACACATGGATTCCTTGACTACATCCATTCTGATCTTTGGGGGCCTGTGATAGGTAAAATAGCAAGTGTACTATTTTTGCCTATGTGTTGAAAGAGTATTGTGGTGTACTTTTCGTTTATATCGTATCCACAGGGATTATTGCGATATCACCGCCGTTCTATAGCCTATTTTGTCTTGAGTTAATGTTACTTTAGTTTTAGGTTTGCAAAAGATCATTCAATTTTAGTAGCAAAGAGTAAATTAATGAAAGTTCTAAGTTAAAGAAAATGCATCAAGATTCGATTTCATCGACCTAAGTTTGTATGTTTCCTTATAAATATACGCTTATGAACTTGCTAACGATCAATATAATTACGTATCGACACCTATATCGTCCGTGTCCGCAACGATATATCTAGATTTACCGTATTGTTTAACCGACGATTTCTCCACCGTTTAAACAATACACATAACGTTTTAAAACCGATACTTAGTAAACATCAAACTCTAAATCCATGTCTGCAAATTATAGTTTGAAAGATGATGAGTTAGGTCTAGATACAAACATTGATGTCTGAAACATTTATACCAAAGAAAAGCTTTAATAAACAAACTAAACCATCTATATTGATCATCACTTGTTCATACACATATATTCACAAGAAAAACATACAAAAGGCTAGGAAGATTACATCTTATCTTGATACAAAAGGGATTTAGCTATCCATGAGAATGGTAGCTTGCACAAGAAGGAAAGGATGAAGATCAACAAGCATCAAAGGCGATTAATCGACGATCAAGGCTTCCAATCTTCAACTCTATGTTTGCTACAGTAGACAAGTGTTCTTAAGCTCTCAAAATCAACCAACCACACTCAAAATATCTGAAAACCTCTTTATATAGTTTTTCTGAAATCTGTCCAGGGCGCGTCGCGCCCTCCAGCGCGCTACGCGCCATTACACTTATAAAATATAAACCGCCCATGCGCGTGACGCGCGCAGATCTCTGGATGAAGCTTCAAAATCTCTTGCCCAGGGCGCGACGCGCACACATGCCCGCGCAACGCGCGCATACTTCTGCCAGGCACTCTCTTGTCAAGCTCAAAACAAGCTCCAAACATCCCAAAATTGGCCAAAACCTACACAATCAAGACTAAAAACACAAATTAACATAAAATGAAAGCTAAAAATTGTAAACTATAAATAATTATCTAAAACTTCAAAGAATTAAAAGCATACTCGATAAAATCGGTTCAAAGGTGCCACTAATTAAACTAAATATTAACAATATTTGGCACCTAACAACTCTCCCCAACTTAAACTTTTGTTTGTCCTCAAACAAAACAATGATAAATTACCGGGAACACAAAATTTCACAAATGAAACAATCAAGCAGAACAAGAACAATTGAGTGGTTCAAATTCCAACAGTACAGAAAGATCAATCCTTACCAGTTTCCATCGAAGCACCATGATAACAATGCTAATCCTCATATACAAATTTTATGTCAAAATAATTCCACAAGCAACAGAAGTTCAAAAATGAATCACACCTACGCACTTCCCTCTGAGAGAACAAAAATGGAGGATCCTAACACTCACCAGACAATGACGCAAACATACCGAATTAATTATGAACTCATCTAAGCACAGAATAAATAAAAAGTATATAAGCATGAATCACTAAGGACTTTCGGGTTGTAGCTTGGCTTGGTTAACAACGAAGTGTCATATCTCACGGCCATTGAATCGAAAGGGTCAATACCTAAGAGAGCATTCAAATACACTTACATCCACACCTCTTTATCAACAGATCATACAACATTATTGCTCAAGAGTTCACCTTTTTATTTTAAAGGACTAGCTCTATACAAAGCTTTTTTTTTTTCTTTTTCTTTTTCTTTTTCTTTTTTTTCTCTTGAGCAATCACTTATTTACTTCTCATTACCAATACAACCAAAAATTTTTTTATTCTCCCCAACTTGAATATTACCACCACATAATCACGAATGCTCTCTATTCTAAGGCGAAAAGGAATCATTCCTAACTACAATTAATGGTGCTCTTCAAGGTTGAAAGAAAATCATCAAGATTCAGATCAAAAATCGGCAAATATAGACAAGGAATTGATACCGATTGAATCTTGGCAAAAACGGCTCAAAATGGTTATCAAATGCACACACACTCACCGGGTAAGTTATATATGGTAGAGAAGTTATACTCGTAGTGCAGAACAAAACGCCTTGATCACTTTCATGCTTAACACAATTTAATAATAAATGCAAGATTAATCATAATAAAAACGAGTTAAAACGCACATTGCTGGTATCCAGCACAATTTATTATATATCTACACAGTGGAAAGTCTCCTCACAACTACAGCTAGGCTAAAATGATTCACAATTGAACTAATTTTATCAACAGGAATTAATGACAACTAATTTGTACAATTTAAAAGCATCAGAATCAACGGTACTTGATAAACAAAACGATAAAGGATGTACCTTGCACGTACAGTTTTCAACTTATATCATCACCACTCAAATTGTGTTGCATCACCCAAATTCATCGTGACAACAAAAAGTCGTGTTCCAGCTAATTAATCATCAGGACAACTCATCAAAATTAATTATATCTTAAATATAAATACTAAAAAAAAAAAATGCGATAAATAAAGTAAACTGAACTTATATATATAAGAAGAAACCACACCAAACCGGTGTTAACTATCCAAAGGCGTAAACTTAGCCTTTCAAAGTACCTCATCCACCAGGATGGAACAAAATTAAAAACAAAGTAAAAATTGTTCTAACATAAAACTAAAAACAATAAAAATAACAATAAAACAGTAAAGCAAAACTACTCCTCATCAGAAGTATCCTCATCATCATCAGCCATCCCCTCCTCAGGATCTGGCCTGCCCTCAGGCCATGAAGCATAATCAGATAAATCATCCCGGGTACCAACAGGCTGCTGCAGAGAAAGCTGCCGGATAGAATCCTGCAAAAACATAAATGCTCTCTGATGCGCCATATGCATCTGATAGTTCCAATCACTTGCATCACCATACTGAGGACCAGCAGGCGGTGCAGCAGCAACCAGAACAGCTTGAGAAGCATCGGGAAGGTCAGATGCACTTTGAGCAGCACCGAAAGGACGACCTCCAGGTAAACAGTACCTGTTAGCAAAAATATCATCAATCACACCATCCATGGGGATCATGCCACCAGATGGGAACCGGACACCAGCCTTCCTGCACAAACCCATTATTAAACCAGGAAAAATCAACCTACATTTCACCCCATCTCCATGAAGAGTCCCATTCAGGGCGACTCTTTTAAGCTCATTTGCCACGATCCGAGACACGTCAATGTTATCACCTTCCAAAATACCCTGAACCAAACCTGCCGTATCAATGGTGAGGGAGGAAGTGTGACTCTGTGGCCTAATGTTGTAAAGGACCACCGAAGTCACTAACTGAGCCTCCTCCGTCAACTGACTACGAGTAAAAGTCTTTGGCAGCCCAGCTTTAGTAAGAGTATAGGTGAAACCAGTCCTGCAAATCCTCTCCCTAATACTCTCCACGTCCCAGTTTCCTCTATTCAACCTGGGATGGTACTGGCACTCTTCTACCAAAGCAAGAGGGTTATCCAGAAAATCAAAAATAGCCTCTTTGCTAAAATCAATGGCCTTACCTCTCACCCATGTTTTAAACGGGTAAGCTTCAGTACCTGACCAACCGCTCGGAGGCAAGGCATTTGCGTAGAATTCTCTGACAATCTCCACCTGATAGAATTTTGGTGGAGTGAACAACTTGTCCCAGCATGTTTCAGACAAAGCAGTCCACGCCCTTTGGAAGAGGCCGTGGTCAATAGGAACCACAGTGCGTTCACTCCACACAACTCGGCTTTCGAGCTCATGGTACCTCGCCTCTTGATCCGGACCTAGAAACTTCGTCCGATCAAACCTGCCAGCTTGTGAGGAAGATCCCTCACCAGAACCAGTCTTCTTTCTCTTCAAAAAGGGTGTCATTCCTACACAATTTCAAATCAAACAAAACACACAAAAATTGAAGCAAAGTTAGCATAACCTCTATTTTAATAGCTTACA
Source organism: Vicia villosa (assembly GCF_029867415.1). Classification (NCBI taxonomy): domain Eukaryota; kingdom Viridiplantae; phylum Streptophyta; class Magnoliopsida; order Fabales; family Fabaceae; genus Vicia; species Vicia villosa. The sequence continues at coordinate 44,122,124 of NC_081183.1, read as the reverse complement.
TCAATCCACATTCATCATCAATCACAAAACAGACCCTATACAACTTCACAGAATGCATAAAAAAATTCAAAGTTTAACCCAGGGCGCGACGCGCGCTCTGCGAAACCCATAAAATTTCTTCAATAAAACTGCAAAACAGACGAGGAGACAAACTTCTCCTCCCTTCTAAAGGTTCCAGCAAGCAATATATACATCATACGATTTTTTTCTACCCTAGTTTTTCAAAATTATTCAAAATATTCCTAAATCTAAAAACCTAATAACTAAAACTAATTTAATGGAAATAGAGAAGAAGATAGAACATACCTTGATGATTGATGATGGTAGAGAGACAAAAATAGTGAGGAAATGCAACAATCTAAATGAACAAGTGTGTGTTGTGTTTTTTCTTTTCTTGGAACAAAGAGGAGAAAGGGTGGAATGGAGGCAAAGACCTCCAAAACCCTAACTAAACCTTCTGCCAATGAAACCGGGTCGGGCCCCGCATGGGTGGGCCCAAATCAAAATTATTTTTTTTTTCAAAAATATACACAGCGCGTGACGCGCGAAGACTCGGCGCGACGCGCCCTCATCTCTGCCTGGAAGGGGTCCTTGAGTTCACATAGTGCGCGACGCGCGCATATGGGTGCGACGCGCGCTACACCAGAAACAGCAGAAAAACTGCATTGTTTCAGCACACCCAAAAATACCGGTAGATCATTTCTGGCTCGACGACAACTCAAAAATCCCACCTGCACAAAGAACACAAATACAAGTGAATATATACAACTTGGGGTGCCTCCCAAGAGCGCTTTGTTTAACGTCGGTCAGCTCGACGGTCAAAGGCAATCAAGGATCGCCAAACGATAAAACACAAGTTTCACGATTAAAATCGCTTCCTCGATAAACCTTCAACCTCTGACCATTTACTACCCACTCTTGGTTTGATTTTTGGTCCTCTATCACAATAGCCCCATGGCTTCTAACCTCTTTGACCAAAAACGGTCCGGACCATTTAGACTTCAACTTTCCCGGAAAAAGTCTTAACCGGGAATTGAAGAGTAAAACTAATTGCCCTACCTTAAAGTCCTTCATTCTAACCTTACTATCATGATAGAATTTGGTCTTTTCCTTGTAAATCGAATTAGACTTATAGGCATGCAATCTCATCTCTTCCAACTCATTAAGTTGGATTTTTCTTCTCTCTCCACACAACTTGTGGTCAAAATTCAAAAGCTTCAAGGCCCAATATGCCTTATGTTCTAGTTCTACGGGAAGGTGGCAACTTTTACCATACACCATTTGGAATGGTGTAAGACCGATCGGTGCTTTGAAAGCGGTCCGATACGCCCACAAGGTTTCATCTAACTTCATTGACCAATCCTTCCTAGAGCTAGACACAGTTTTCTCAAGAATTCTCTTAATCTCTCTATTGGTCCTCTCAACTTGCCCATTAGTTTGTGGATGATATGGAGTAGCTACCTTGTGCTTTACTCCATATTGCTCCAACACTTTTTCAAGCGGAGCATTACAGAAATGAGATCCACCATCACTAATTATCACTCTTGGCGAGCCAAACCGCGAAAATATATTTTTCTTCAAAAACTTTATCACGGTCTTACCATCCGCTTTGGGTGAAGCAATCGCTTCCACCCACTTAGACACGTAATCCACAGCTACCAAGATGTATTCATTTGACATTGAGGAAGGGAATGGTCCAACAAAATCAATGCCCCAACAATCAAATACTTCTACTTCTACAATACTTTGGAGGGGCATTTCCTCTCTTTTCCCTATTCCACCAGTTCGTTGACAACTGTCGCATGAGGCAACATGGTGGTAAGCATCTTTGAACAAAGTAGGCCACCAAAATCCCGATTGAAGGACTTTTGTGGCCGTACGCAAACCATTAAAATGACCACCATAAGGCGAATTGTGGCAATGCCACAAAATGCTTTTTGTCTCCTCATCCGCGACACATCTTCTCAAAAGATTGTCACTACTCAACTTAAACAAGTGAGGATCATCCCAAACATAAAAATTAGCATCGTTTAAAAACTTTTTTCTTTGATTCCAAGTTAGATCCTCCGGTATCCAGCCAGATGCTTTGTGATTAGCCATATCTGCGAACCAGGGTCTAACTTCTTGTACCATGTATAGTTTTTCATCGGGGAATTCTTCCCTCACTTATTTTTCATTGTTTGTCACCTCGGTATTCACTAACCGAGACAAATGATCCGCAATCAAATTTTCTGTACCTTTCTTATCTTTCACTTCAAGATCAAATTCTTGAAGCAAAAGAATCCACCGAATAAGCCTCTGTTTTGAATCAGGCTTGGTGAGAAGATATTTGATTGCGGCATGATCAGTATAACACACCACTTTAGAACCAATGAGGTAAGAGCGAAACTTTTCCAATGCAAATACAATTGCGAGCAATTCTTTTTCGGTAGTGGCATAGTTAATCTGTGCCTCATTTAAAACTTTGCTCGCATAATGTATAGCATGGAATTGTTTGTTCTTCCTTTGGCCTAAGACCGCACCAACCGCATAGTCACTCGCATCGCACATGAGTTCAAACTTAAGCGACCAATTAGGAGCGACAATTATGGGTGTGGTGGTCAAATTTGCTTTAAGTTCTAGGAAAGCTTTTAGACATGATTCATCAAAATTAAATTCCATACCTTTGTTAAGCAAATTACTCAAAGGCTTTGCGACCTTGGAGAAATCCTTGATGAATCTTCTATAGAACCCAGCATGTCCCAAGAAGCTCCTTATGCCTTTCACATTCACCGGAGGGGGAAGCTTTTCAATAACCTCAATTTTTGCCGGATCGACCTCAAGCCCCTTTGAAGAAACCTTGTGGCCAAGAACAATCCCATCCGTCACCATGAAAGTGCATTTCTCCCAGTTGAGAACCAAATTTGTTTCAATGCATCTCTCCATCACCACATCAAGGTTCTTCAAGCACAAGTCAAATGACGACCCGTACACAGAAAAATCATCCATGAACACCTCAATGCTTTTCTCGATCAAATCTGAGAAGATAGCTTGCATGCACCTTTGAAATGTTGCAGGAGCATTACATAGTCCAAATGGCATTCTTCGGTATGCGAAAACGCCAAAAGGACATGTAAAAGCAGTTTTCTCGTGGTCCGCCGGATTCACTGATATTTGATTGTATCCCGAATAACCATCCAAGAAACAATAGAAATTTCTTCCGGCTAACCTCTCTAACATTTGATCCATAAAAGGTAATGGAAAGTGATCTTTTCTTGTTGCTTGGTTCAACCTCCTATAATCAATACACATACGCCACCCGGTCACCGCTCTCGAAGGAATCAACTCGTTCTTCTCATTTCTCACAACTGTCAATCCACCCTTCTTAGGAACCACATGCACCGGGCTCACCCATTCGCTATCGGAGATGGGATAAATCATCCCCACCTCTAATAACTTCACAACCTCTTTTCTAACAACTTCTTTCATGGTTGGATTTAATCGCCTTTGAGGTTGTGCCACGGGTCGAAAATCATCTTCTAACATAATCTTATGCATACAATAGGCCGGACTAATACCCTTCAAGTCGGATAAAACCCATCCTATTGCTTCTTGATTCTTTGTCAACACTTCCTTCAATCGATGCTCTTCCTTGTTAGACAAACCACTATTAATGATAACCGGCTTAGTAGAATTGTCACCGAGAAACACGTATTTCAAGTGAGACGGTAACACATTCAACTCCACCTTTTGCTCTTCAACTTTAGGTTCATCCTTCAACTCTTCAATTTGAGTTTCAAATGGATTCATCTCATCACAAGCCTCTAAATTTCTCAAGCAATCTTCAATTTCCTTCTCTTGATCTTTGGTGAGAACTTCGAGAGCTTCCATTAAAGTCTTCTCAAGAGGATTCGACAAGTGCATTTGATTCTCTACTTTCATAATAGCCCTTTCGGTAGCATCGATTCTAAAACAATCATTCTCATCACTAGGATGCTTGATGGCTTCAAAGAGATCAAGACATAATTCTTCATCTTGGTACCTTAATTTCATTAAGCCATCATCAATATCTATCATCATTCGGGCCGTCTTCATAAAAGGCCTTCCTAAGATCAATGGAATCTCAGGATCTTCTTCCATGTCTATGACAATAAAATCAACAGGATACCAAAATTTGTCAACCTTGACAAGCAAGTCTTCCGCAACTCCATGAGGATGAGCTGTGGATTTATCCGCTAATGATAACGTCATTCTTGTCGGCTTCAAATCGTTGATTCCTAATCTTCTCACCATAGACAATGGGATCAAATTAATGCTAGAACCGGTATCTACCAAACCTTTGCCTATGTGAACATTTCCAATAGACACCGGTAAGGTTACCCGCCCAGGATCATTTGATTTTATCGGAGTAGTGCGTTGAATTAACGCATTACAACAAGAGCTCACCGTTACTACCTCCGGATCCAAGAATCTTCTCTTCTTTGTGATGATGTCTTTGATGAATTTTGCATACATCGGAATTTACTCTAATGCCTCGGAAAAAGGAACATTAATTTGCAACTTGCTAAAAATATCCAAGAACCGAGCATAGTGCTTTGCATCTTCTTTCTTTGACGGACCGGGAGGGTAAGGTAGTTTCTTCACTTGAATAGAATCTTCCACCTTCTTCTTTCCCTTCTCACTCACACTCAATTTTTTTCTCTCTTTTTCTACAACGTTCTCAAGAGTTTCTTTTTCCACTAATTCTTTCTCTTTCTCATTTTCAACTAAATCACCCTCAACATTTTTTTCTACTTCAATCACCCTATCTTTTTCACTCTCAACAATTTCCTCCTCAACTATCTCTCCTACACCCATATCAATATTTCTACCGCTACGAGTTAGAATTGACTTACAATGCTCACGAGGATTTTCTTGTGTAGTAGCCGGAAAAGGACCTTTGTTTTGATCGGCAAGTTGCTTTGACAATTGCCCGACTTGAGTTTCAAGGTTCTTTATTGCGGCATCCGTACTCTTTTGGCTTGCAATTTGCAATTGCATGAATTGGCTAAGAGTGTCCTCGATTGAAAGCTTTGTTTGTTGAGGTTGTTGATTGTAACCGCCTTGATAAGGATTTTGACGATTCGATGGGCCCGCTTCCGGCCTCCATCCTTGTTGATAACCTTGATTACCTCTTTGTTGGTAACCTTGGTTATTGTTGTAAGGTTGCTGCTGTCTCCCACCATATCCTTGATTAGGATTAGACACATAATTCACCTCTTCACCCGGTGGAGGACAAAAACCTGTTTGATGGTCACCCCTACACAATTCACAACACATCACATGTTGATTTTTAGAAGGGCTCCCATTTATCTCTTTGATTTGTTGAGGGAGTTTTGACATTTGTTGAGTGAGCAATTCTACTTGTTGTGTCAATAACTTGTTTTGAGCAAGTATTGCATCACTAGTATTCAATTCAAGAACTCCTGGTTTTCTTTGCGATGCACTACGGTTGTGTTGCCCTTGATGATCATTCAAAGCCATCCTATCAATAATAGCAATTGCTTCAGCAGCTGTTTTTGACATCAACGAACCACCCGCGGTAGCATCTAAAAGAGTTTTTGGTTGAGGTTGGAGTCTATTTCTAAAGATATGGATTTGAGACAATTCATCAAACCCATGACCTTTGCATTTTCTAACCATGGACTTGAACCTCTCCCATGCTTCATTGAGAGATTCATTCGAACCTTGAGAGAACACCGCAATAGAAGTTTTCGCTTCCATGAACCTATTGTGAGGAAAGAACCGATCCAAGAACTTCTCTTCTAACTCGTTCCAATTTGTCATGACATTATTAGGTTGATCAAGGTACCATTCCTTAGCTTTTCCAATTAAGGAATGAGGAAAGAGTCTCCTGAACACCTGTTCTTCTTGGTCTTCCGGAGCACCAATTGTTCCGGCGATCTCGTAGAACTTTGTTAGATGAGTAAATGGATCCTCGTGATCTGCTCCTGTGAAAGGATTCTGATAAAGTAATTGAAGTAACCCCGTTTTCATCTCGGAGTTTCTTCCATTGGCTTGATCACGAGCAAATTGTGCATTGAGTCGAGGGCTATTAACACAAGGCCCTCGAGCTGGAACATTAGGATCCGCAGCCATTTCTTCCTCAACCAAGTTTTCAACCGGAGTTGAAGAAGAAGATGCTTCTTGCTGTTGTCTTCTTTCCCTATCTAGTTGTCTCCTCCTACGAGTTTTGCTATTCTCTCTACGATCAGTCCTCTTAATCTCAGGATCAAAAAGGAGTTGATCTGCAGGTATACGTCCTCGCATAAACTGTAATCTGAAAAACTAACCAACCAAATTAACAAACACAAGGAAAATAAATTTAGAAACAAGATATTAATTGTAAGACTCAATACAAAACAAACTATTGCAATGCTTGCAATATCTAAACAACAATCCCCGGCAACGGTGCCAATTTGTTGAAAGAGTATTGTGGTGTACTTTTCGTTTATATCGTATCCACAGGGATTATTGCGATATCACCGCCGTTCTATAGCCTATTTTGTCTTGAGTTAATGTTACTTTAGCTTTAGGTTTGCAAAAGATCATTCAATTTTAGTAGCAAAGAGTAAATTAATGAAAGTTCTAAGTTAAAGAAAATGCATCAAGATTCGATTTCATCGACCTAAGTTTGCATGTTTCCTTATAAATATACGCTTATGAACTTGCTAACGATCAATATAATTACGTATCGACACCTATATCGTCCGTGTCCGCAACGATATAGCTAGATTTACCGTATTGTTTAACCGACGATTTCTCCACCGTTTAAACAATACACATAACGTTTTAAAACTGATACTTAGTAAACATCAAACTCTAAATCCATGTCTGCAAATTATAGTTTGAAAGATGATGAGTTAGGTCTAGATACAAACATTGATGTCTCAAACATTTATACCAAAGAAAAGCTTTAATAAACAAACTAAACCATCTATATTGATCATCACTTGTTCATACACATATATTCACAAGAAAAACATACAAAAGGCTAGGAAGATTACATCTTATCTTGATACAAAAGGGATTTAGCTATCCATGAGAATGGTAGCTTGCACAAGAAGGAAAGGATGAAGATCAACAAGCATCAAAGGCGATTAATCGACGATCAAGGCTTCCAATCTTCAACTCTATGTTTGCTACAGTAGACAAGTGTTCTTAAGCTCTCAAAATCAACCAACCACACTCAAAATATCTGAAAACCTCTTTATATAGTTTTTCTGAAATCTGTCCAGGGCGCGTCAAGCCCTCCAGCGAGCTACGCGCCATTACACTTATAAAATATAAACCGCCCATGCGCGTGACGCACGCAGATCTCTGGATGAAGCTTCAAAATCTCTTGCCCAGGGCGCGACGCGCCCACATGCCCGCGCGACGCGCGCATACTTCTGCCAAGCACTCTCTTGTCAAGCTCAAAACAAGCTCCAAACATCCCAAAATTGGCCAAAACCTACACAATCAAGACTAAAAACACAAATTAACATAAAATGAAAGCTAAAAATTGTAAACTATAAATAATAATCTAAAACTTCAAAGAATTAAAAGCATACTCGATAAAATCGGTTCAAAGGTGCCACTAATTAAACTAAATATTAACAATATTTGGCACCTAACACTATGTAGTAGTAATGGGAAAATCCCAAGTATCGAATCTCAAGGACTGCTTGACGATATAGAGTTTTATCAGTGTTTCAATTAAACAAAAGTTCAAAAGGTTGTTTTGATTGGTTTTGCAAATTAAGTAAATAAACAGAATAATATAATGATGAACAGAGATGTGTAGATTGCTAGGGACGGTGAATGATTCTTCATGCAATGAATTTTCTGTCTCAATGCAACAACATGCTTTTCATAGTTAATTACCGGTTCTTTAGAGTATCTAATCCTAAGGCCTTAGTGAAAAGATCTTTGACCTCACAACCTAATTACTATGTCCATAGATAATTACGGTTATGATCAAGCATTCCAATAACAAGAATTTCCGGTTACAATGTGATATCCGTAGTCCTAGGTGATATAGATATTATATGTTCTTAATCATGTCCACAAATAATATGCCGTCCAGCTACACTATTCATTCATATTCAGAATCCGTTTTTCCGACGGATAAAGCATTATTAACAGATGAAGAACAAATTAACAAATATGAAAAGTAAAATAGTTATTGCATCAGTTGAATAAATTCATCACAATCAGAATCAGGGTCACCCCCTAGCAATGGGGGGTTTAGTTACTCATAAAAATAACAGAAAACATAGTTTTGATTGTAGACATTACAGATAAATGAAGGAATCATGATCTTCAATGGCCAAAGCTCATAGAATCCTTCACTCCTTGCATCAATCTTGAATTCTCCAGCCTCTCTAATGTATTTCGCACTCAAAACTGTCTAACCCTTGTCCAAACGCATTCTGGTTCTTTTATTACTGTCATTCTGGGCTTTTCAGCAAAACAGACCCAAAAATCACGTGCACACGCGTGTGGGCACGCGTCTGGTGCTGTGACACGCGTCCTGGGACGCGTCCTGGTAGGGGGAGGCATTTCTTTTGCAATTTTGGCTTCAGGGACGCGTGTGGGCACGCGTGTGGTGATTTGGGGCGCGTCTGGGAACGCATGTGATGGTCTGAAACGCGTCTGGGCACGCGTCTAGGCAGAGGTGTGCCTTTCTGGCTCCTTGCAGGTCATGGGACGCGTGTGGGCACGCATTTGCTCAGCAGACTGCACTTTTCTACTCCCACACGCGTGTGAGGACGCGTTTGAGCAGTAGGGGGTCCTTTTTCAAGCTCCACACGCGTCTGGAGATGCGTTTAGCCAGTTTGTACGCTTTTCTTCAGTTCTGTACTTTTTCGCACTGATTTACCCTCTTTCATTCACCTGAGTCTACAAACACTGAAACACACAATCAAAGCATAAAATGCGGAAAAAGGAAATTAAACAATAATTAAAATACTTCAAAGACAACTAAAAATAACGGTAAAAACATGTGTAAAAACCACTGATCAAACTCCCCCAAACTTAAACCGTTGCTTGACCTCAAGCGACAATTACAAGAGTTTATGACCTTTAAAGCACCCCGGTGTTCATACGCGAGATATCTGTTTGTATTGATCAAGAAACAGTTGGTCCGGCATTCACATGATGCGACGAGTTTCTGCTACCACTTTAAACCTTAAGCTCCCCTTTTGGATACCTCTCCAACTATGCTTTGCACTTAAGTCTCTTTCTGATTTTTCTCCTCTTTCATTCGGACAATCACATTAAGGCACTGTACTTCTTATAATAATCATCACATGCATGAAACAACTCAAGGCTTATTTTTTTTCTGACACCAAACGAGCAGCATTTGCTACCTCTTTATTACCGATGAAATTTTCAAACTTTGCAGTTATATATTGTCCTTTTGGACGACGTTTGGGGATCAACCTCCTTTGGGCTGAATAACCGGGTGACGGTTACCCAACTTAGCGAGCCGGTTGCCTTTTACGCCTTTTCATCATTTGGTGCCAACTTATATATTTTTTTCTCAACCAGTCATCATGCACGTGAATCTGACGTATGCCCGACTGTATCAATAAACTACTCGAGGAGTACTTCTCAGGATACAAGTACTATGGTGCAAATCTACACGTTGGACTCGTATTTCTTTTAGGGAACCAAGGGTGTTTAAACAAACCTCTTCTTGTCACATTATTCCGAACTTCCTGTCCTCAAACAATCCTCACTTCATCTCTATATACTCCTCCCGATCACTTTTTAAGATCAAAATTCTTCAAAAATAAAAATTTCGGTCAATATTTGGGACAAATATGATACTGTAGGCCTTACACATATTATAGCAGCAATATAAATTAAAATGCAAAGAGTAAAACCTCCCCCAAACTTGAACGAAACATTGACCTCAATGTTTTAGAACGAGCCCGAGAAAGGTGACTCACAGAGGGTAATGCACTCCCTAGCTTCCACTTGAAATGCCCCTTTTATTTCCTGAAAATAAAACAAACAAACAGAGAAATTAATTATTAAAACTGTGGGTTGCCTCCCACGAAGCACTTCGTTTAACGTCGCATGGCTCGACGGTCCATTACCCTTTATTATGGAGGGTATTTTCTATTCCACACCTGGTTGCTTTTCACCTCCGCAACCAAAAACTCATGAAGATGAAAGGCATGGACAACTTTTCTCTTCAATTCACTTACCACATTTTTCTTGACTTTCTTAGCCTTATTCGGACTTTTGATAGCTTCATGAGTTGTTTCTACCCGAGATGCTATGCTTGAAACTTTTTCTTGGAGCTGCTCAGGCCTTTTGTCTTTTTTCTCACTTTCTGTCATACCGCCAGAAGTTTGATCATTTACAACCGCCCTATGTTTCTTAACTCCTAACATCTTCAAGGTTACTTCTTCATCAAAAGATCTCAGCGTTAGTGTCCCCTTTTCAATGTCGAGGTTGCATCGGCCTGTCGACAAAAATGGCCTCTCAAGAAGGATAGGAGTTTCTTCGTCTTCCGGAATGTCCATGATGTGGAACTCCACAAGGGAATACAAACTTATCCACTTCCACCAATACATCTTCTGCTACCCCATATGATTTCTTAATGGTGTGGTCGACGAACCTTAACTGTGTCTTACTCTCACTAATCTTTTGCAACTCAAGCTTTTTAAAAATTGACAAAGGCATTAAACTCACACTAGAACCAGAATCGAGGAGTACCTTTTTAAAAGTTATGTTATTGATAGTGCATGGTATTGCCACCGTTCCCGGGTCTTTCCTCTTTATTGGGATCTTTCTTGCTGACGAGACTAAACCGCACTTCTCAGTTGCAATCTTTTGTTCTCCTTCCACTGATCTCTTTTTCGCCATCACCTCCTTCATAAATTTCCTATACAAGGGCATGCGCTCAAGTGCTTCGAAGAATGGTAGATTTACCTCTAACTTTTTGAACACGGCAGTGAACTTCTCAAAATCTTTCTCTTTTGACTTCTTCTTTGTCACTCGGGAAGGGAAAGGTAGTTTGATCACCGGTTCCGCATCTTTCTTATTTTTTTCTTCAACTGGTTATACCGGTGGTATCACAACTTCTGGTTCTTTTGGATTTTCTCTTATTTCCAAATCCACCTCTATTACCATAGGTTCATCTATTTCCTCTTTTTCTTTTTCAGATTCAGCCACTCTTTTTCTCCTTGTTGTAACTGCATTAATCTTCTCTTGGTCTTTCGGATTTTTCACAGTTGAACTTGGAAAGTCACCTTGTGCCTGTAGAGTGAGGTGTTGTGCTATTTGACCCACCTGAACTTCTAGATTTTTGATTGAAGCTGTGGTGTTCCTATGGTTGTTTCTTGTCTCTTCTTGAAATTGAGAGCATTGTCCAGCCAATCTCTCGATAGCTACTTCCCACTCCGCTTTCTGAGGGCCTTGTTGTTGTTGTTGTTGATCTTTCCAAGCGAAGTTGGGATGATTCTTCCACCCAGGATTATAGGTGTTAGAATAAGGATTATTTTGCCTCAAGAATTTGATTTCTTCAATTTGCTTGGGAGTCGCAACATAACAAACAGTTTGATGAGGACCACTGTAAATTTCACAGATTACAGGTTGAGCTTGTTGCACTTGAGCCACCTGTTGTGTACCTATATTCATAGCCTTCAATCTTTTTTCAACTTCAGCCGATATCGCATCTTCAACTCGGATTTTTGAGGTTTCCAGCTTGAGATCAATGATTCCTTCTGGTTTATTAGCACACCTATCATACAGCTCCAAATGCTCATTTGCAGCTATTGCTTCAATGATCTTGATGATACCAGAGGCTGTTGTGAAATTTGTTGAGCCTCCAGCTGCTGTGTCGATTAACTGCTTTGTCTTGATTCTCAGCCCGTTCACAAACATTTGCATCTGTTCAGTTTTGTCCATATTGTGTGTCGGACATGCCACCAAAGTCCTCTTGAACCTTTTATAGGCATCCCCCAAAGACTCACCCTCCTTTTGCTTGAAGTTCAGAATTTCATACCTTTTTCGTAGAAAGACTGATGCTGGAAAATATTCATTTAGGAAAGCTTTTTCCATCTCTCCCGACGATGTGATACTGCCTGCTGGTAGCGAATAGAACCACTCCTCTGCCTCTTCTGCTAGAGTAAAAGGGAACATCCTCAATCTCTTTGCTTCCTCGGTATGACCATCAATTTTTAGAGTGGTGCTATTGGTCAAAAATCTCTGCAGATGCTTGTTTGCGTCTTCGTTAACCTTTCCGGTGAAAGTTTTCCTTTCAAGCTGATTGATGTTGCTTGGGTGTAGTTGAAAATTTGCAGCATTTACCGGTTGGTTGACAATTGTTTGTCTTCCCCCCGGTGTGTTTGTAGCACCGTAGTCACCAAGGAGTCTCTCCGGCGCTGGTGGATTCTGTCCCATGACTTCTCCTTCACTTTCAGAATCTGAACCGGAATGAACTGAAATAATTTCTTCTTCAGATTCCAGATTTTCTCGACGAGCTTGTCTGCGGCTTGCGTGCAAAGTTCTTTCAATTTCTACGTCAAAAAGAAATTCAGCTGAGGCCTTACCTCGCATACACAGATTAGACAAATATTAGAATTAGGAAAAATAAATAGTGCAGAAAATAAAATTTTAGTCGCAAAGCAACAAAATTTTAATTGAAATAAATCTAGAACTCTATAATCTTCGGCAGTCCCCGGCAACGGCGCCAAAAACTTGATAGGTAAAATAGCAAGTGTACGTTTTTTGCCTATGTAGTAGTAATGGGAAAATCCCAAGTATCGAATCTCAAGGACTGCTTGACGATATAGAGTTTTATCAGTGTTTCAATTAAACAAAAGTTCAAAAGGTTGTTTTGATTGGTTTTGCAAATTAAGTAAATAAACAGAATAATATAATCATGAACAGAGATGACTAGATTGCTAGGGACGGTGAGTGATTCTTCATGCAATGAATTTTCTGTCTCAATGCAACAACATGCTTTTCATAGTTAATTACCGGTTCTTTAGAGTATCTAATCCTAAGGCCTTAGTGAAAAGATCTTTGACCTCACAACCTAATTACTATGTCCATAGATAATTACGGTTATGATCAAGCATTCCAATAACAAGAATTTCCGGTTACAAGGTGATATCCCTAGTCCTAGGTGATATAGATATTATATTTTCTTAATCATGTCCACAAATAATATGCCGTCCAGCTACACTATTCATTCATATTCAGAATCCGTTTTTTCGACGGATAAAGCATTATTAACAGATGAAGAACAAATTAACAAATATGAAAAGTAAAATAGTTATTGCATCAATTGAATAAATTCATCACAATCAGAATCAGGGTCACCCCCTAGCAATGGGGGGTTTAGCTACTTATAAAAATAACAGAAAACATAGTTTTGATTGTAGACATTACAGATAAATGAAGGAATCAGATCTTCAATGGCTAAAGCACATAGAATCCTTCACTCCTTGCATCAATCTTGAATTCTCTAGCCTCTCTAATGTATTTTCGCACCCAAAACTGTCCAACCCTTGTCCAAACGCATTCTGGTTCTTTTATTACTGTCATTCTGGGCTTTTCAGCAAAACAGGCCCAAAAATCACATGCACACGCGTGTGGGCATGCGTCTGGTGCTGTGACATGCGTCCTGGGACGCGTCCTGGCAGGGGGAGGCATTTCTTTTGCAATTCTGGCTTCTGGGACGCGTGTGGGCACGCGTCTGGTGATTTGGGACGCGTCTGGGAACACATGTGATGGTCTGAAACGCGTCTGGGCACGCGTCTAGGCAGAGGTGTGCCTTTCTGGCTCCTTGCAGGTCATGGGACGCGTGTGGGCACGCGTTTGCTCAATAGACTGCACTTTTCTACTCCCAGACGCGTGTGAGGACGCGTTTGAGCAGCAGGGGGTCCTTTTTCAAGCTCCACACGCGTCTGGAGATGCGTTTAGCCAGTTTGTGCGCTTTTCTTCAGTTCTGTACTTTTTCTCACTGATTTACCCTCTTTCATTCACCTGAGTCTACAAACACTGAAACACACAATCAAAGCATAAAATGCGGAAAAAGGAAATTAAACAATAATTAAAATACTTCAAAGACAACTAAAAATAACGGTAAAAACATGTGTAAAAACCACTGATCAGCCTGCAAGGTGTCCATCACATTCAGGAGCAAGGTATTTTCTATCCATAGTAGATGATTATTCCAGAAAATTATGGGTATTCATCCAGAAGACTAAGGATGAAACTTTTGAGAATTTCAAAAGTTGAAAGACTCTGGTTGAAAATCAGATTGGTAGAAAAGTCAAGAGGCTGAGAACCGACATTGGCCTTGAATTTTGCAATCAGGCATTCGACAGTTTTTGTACTGACTCTGGTATTTCAAGGCACATAACTACTGCAGGTACTCCACAACAAAATGGTTTGGCTGAAGGTGTTCTGGGCTGAGGCTGTTTCGACAGCAACATATCTGATTAACAGATGTCCTTCGACAGTGTTAGATATGAAGACACCTGAAGAAGTTTGGTCGGGACATCCACCAGATCTTGACAAACTTAGAGTATTTGGCTGTGTAGCCTATGCTCACATTAGGAAATACAATGTCGAACCTAGAGCTCTGAAATGCATGTTCATGGGATACCCTGAAGGAGTCAAAGCTTATAGGCTATGATGCCTAGAGCCAGCTCACAGGAGGTGTATCACCAGTCGAGATGTAGTTTTCAATGAAGCTGAAATGGCTTTTGAGAAAACTGATGATGTTGGTCGAAGTACAGAAACATCTGACGAAGAGCTGGAACAAGTAGAGATTCCTGTTGAGGTGGAGAATGTTGATGCTGAATTGCATATCCCTGATGAAGTCGAAGAAGAAGCAGAAGATGCTGAGGAAGTTGAGGAAACTAACGATGAATACCTATTGTCGAGATATAGGTCGAGAAGAGTCATCAAGGCACCTCAGAGGCTTGGATATGCATATCTTATAGCTTATGCCTTAATCTCTACAAGTGAGGTTCTAAACGAAGAACCTAGAGACTACAAGGAAGTTATGAGGAGTCGAAATAAGACTAAATGGCTGAAGGCCATGGATGATGAGATAAAATCTCTTCATGATAATCATACTTGGGAACTGATCAATAAACCTGCTGGGGCAAGGTTAGTCAGCTGTAAATGGATTTTCAAAGTTAAGGAAGGAATTGAAGGAGTGACGTCGAAAAGATATAAGGCAAGGTTAGTTGCAAGGGGTTTCACTCAGAAAGAAGGTGTCGACTTCAATGATTTGTTTTCTCCTATTGTAAAGCATAGGTCCATTCGAATGTTGTTTTCCATGGTGGCACAGTTTGATCTTGAACTGGAACAAATGGATGTGAAGACTGCGTTCTTGTATGGTGATCTAGATGAAACGATCCTGATAAGGCAACCTGAAGGGTATGTAGAAAAGGGGAAGGAAGATTATGTGTGCAAGTTAAAGAGATCTTTGTATGGGCTGAAACAATCTCCTCGACAGTGGAATAGGAGATTTGACAAGTTAATGGCACGCATAAGTTTCATTAGAAGTCAGTTCGACCACTGCGTTTACTTCAGATTTCGACCTGGTAATTCATTTGTTATTTTGTTGCTTTATGTGGATGATATTCTCATAGCAAGCAACAATGTTGAAGATGTGACGAGGGTGAAGGCTGAACTCAATAAGGAGTTCGATATGAAGGATCTGGGAGATGCTTCTAGGATTCTTGGAATTGACATTCGAAGAGACAGAAAGAAGTCGAAGTTATGCTTATCTCAAGAAGCATATCTACAAAAGATTCTCGAAAAGTTTGGTATGTCGAATTCGAAACCAGTTGTGACACCAACAAACCCTCAATTCAAGTTGAGTATTGATCAGTGTCCGAGTACTGATGTCGAAAGAGCCTATATGAATAGCATCCCATATGCTAATATAGTCGGTTCTTTGATGTATGCTATGGTCTGTACTAGACCCGACATAGCATACACAGTAAGTCTTGTATGCAGGTACATGGCAAATCCTGGAAAGGCTCATTGGAAAGCATTGAAGTGGATTTTAAGGTACATGAATGGGTCTCTGAATAGATTCCTAATTTATGGTGGAGCCTTGGGTGAAGATAGTAAAGCAGTAATCAAAGGATATGTTGACTCTGATTATGCAGGTTGTATGGATTCCAGAAAATCTATTTCTGGATATGTTTTCACTATGTTTGGCACAACAATTAGTTGGAAAGCAACACTTCAGAAGGTTGTTGCTCTATCAACCACTGAAGCGGAGTATATTGCCTTAACTGAAGCTGTGAAAGAAGCATTGTGGCTTGAAGGTTTTGCGAAGGAGCTGAAACTTCAAGGTCGAGGTATCACTGTTAAATGTGATAGTCAAAGTGCAATACACATGTCAAAGAATCCAGTCTATCATGAGCGAACTAAGCACATTGATGTGAGGCTGCATTTCGTTAGATAAGTAATCGAGCATGGAGAAGTCCAAGTGCTGAAGGTTTCGACAGAAGACAATGCTGCTGATATGATCACCAAGACATTGCCGAGTTGCAAGTTTTTCCACAGTATGCAGTTGATAAAGCTGCATGAAGAAAGCTAGTTGTTCCCTTGACGTTTTAGAGTTAGGTCCAAGGTGGAGATTTGTGAGATATTAGATCGAACTCTAGTATGGTCGAAGGGTAGTTTCTTGGTTCGACAGGATTAAATATGAAGTCGAAGGTTGTTCACATGCTTGTGTCGAAGATGCTAGGTTGTTAGCATGTTAAATTAGATTTTAGTGTTTAAACCAAAACTTGTTAAGTTAGCTTGTTTATTAAGTTGGCTTGTGAAATGGGCCTTGTGGAAAAAGCCCATTAGTTAGTATGTTAGGTTTTATTATAAATAGCATACTAGTCTTTCATCATTACTAAGCTGCAAATCCTAATTTAGTGTGAGAGAGGTTATTTGTTATTATTGTAAACTTGTAATCTTGTTTGAAGAGAAAGTAAAACAATAGCAGTTATAACCAATTCTTGTGTTCTTCTTATCTCCCCTAATTCCTATTATACTTTGTTCTTGACATCGTTTTTCATAACAACTGTCTTATTATTTCCGTTACTTGCGGTGTCAATTGTGTTGGATGTAAAGATCCTTCCCCATCTCTAACTCTTTGAAATAAATTTCTATCTCCACTTCTCAAGCTTCCCACCAAATTTCCACCACAAAATAAAAACATCCATTAAGGGTGTGGTGAATCTGAAATGGGAAAAAATTGATCTATAACAGAGAAGACAATAAATGAGAGGGACACTGGAAGAGAAGAGGAAGAGTAAAAATGGATGCTGAGAGAGAAGAGAAAATAAGAAATGTTAAAGTGAGGAAGGGAAGGGGCTTTACTGAAAAAAAATATAAGGAGCATTTAGCGACGTGTATAACATGTAGGTATTTACTGAAGTGGTTTATACGCCGCTAGCAATTAACGGTAAAAAATTAAATGAAGTTCCGATGTGTCAGCCACGTCACTATTTACCCACGTTACATTCACGTCGCTACCTACCTAACGGTCATATGCTTTAACTTTCTCATCTGTCCTCACCTGCCAAAGCCTGCACATGTCCATTCAAAGTTAGAATTTCTAACTTCCGACGTGATAACCACTTCACAATTCAAAATTTGAAAATTTTTATTTTCCAAACATATGACTTTACATATTTCAATTTTTGAAATTTTTTTTCATGTGTTGCGACGTGGAAAGCATTTCACAAGTTTTTTTTAAATTATTATTCTCTGACTCCCCATGTTATTACGTGATTCTTATTATTAATCATTAAAATAATATACGGACAGGGTTTTCACGTCGGAACAACCCTTTTTTCCCACGTGAATAACACGTCACAAATTCACGTCTAGGGAGCTGTTTTCTTGTAGTGAGCTTATAGTTGATGAAGGATAGCTTATAGCTTATGACTGATGGTTGAGACCTCGTTTGACCCAACTTTTTTAAGACTTCAAAGTTACTTTAAAATTTAAATTAAAAATAAGAGCTTTTTAAAATAAAGTTAAAGTTGTTTGGTTATAATTATATTTTAAACTTTAAAATTATTTGTAATTTAAAAGTTGTTTCGCGGAAGTGTTATATATATATATATATATATATATATATATATATATATATATATATATATATATATATATATATATATATATATATATATATATATATATATATATATTAATTGTTGTATTAACATATATAATTTAGTTTATAATATAAGAAATTAATAATATTATTATTGAAAATTATTATACAATAAAACAAGATACAATATACAAAACGAATAAAAATTTAGACGATATTAGTATCTAAAAAATTGATGATGTACAAAGAAGAAGAAGAAAAAGATTAAATAAAATATCACTCTAGATGTTATAAATCATAGAAAAAATTGAAAAACTTACGTCTACTACACAAGTGCCATTCTTTTAAATAAAAGTGTTTTCACTGGGATTCGAACTGGGACCAAATGATTTAAGCTAAGAAAAAGTTGGTTTCAACTAGGGGTGGCAAAACGGGCCGAGGCCCGCCAGGCCGCCCGCGCACCCGCCAAAAAATGGCAGGTTGGGTTGGGATTTTAGACTCACCGTTCGTCAAAGCCCGCCCCGCCAATGCCCGTCATAGCCCGCCCCGCCAATGCCCGCCGCCCGCCAAAGCCCGACCCTCCTCCAAAATTCTCTCTTTTTTAATTAATTCTAGTAATTCCAATTCTTGATGGTTTATTTTATATATTTATTTGTAAATATATGTAATTTTTTTAAGTAAAATTTGTTAAAAAGTTGCTTTTATAAAAAATTGTTTTAAAAAATAAGTTATAAATTTTATTAAAAGATAAAAAAAACCTATTAATCTATAAAAAATTGAAGAAAAAATATAAATAAAAATAGGCAGGCAAGTCCGCCGCCCACCAACCTGTAACACTCCATTTATTTTCATAATTTAATTTAATTAATTTAATTGAATTATGGGGAATTATTTGGAATTATGGAAGATTAGGAGGAATTAAGCAATTGGGCTTGAGTTGTGGTTAGTAAGGAAGGGGGTGCATTGGTAGGCTCTATTACTAATTAAAAACAATTTTATTCCAATTTTAATAAAATAGGAGGAGTTGTGGAATAGAGAGGGTTACAGCATTTTGGGAAAAGAAGTCTGAACGTGAAAAGAGAAGAGGAGCGGAGAAGTGCGACACGAGGAAGAGCGAAGAATCAACCTTCAGGTAAGGGGGGACTCTTCCGTTTATCTTCTATTATGGGATTATAGGTAGTATGATAGAATTGATCGTGTTATTCGTATCAATTGGGTTGTGCTTAGGTTGTAGAAATGTTAGGTTTTGGGAGGATTGATGCATAATGACTATATTGATCATGTATTGCTGATAATTGGATGGTTGAATGTATTATAAATGTGTTATAATATGTGTTATTTCACTGTATGCGAAATCTGGTTGGAATGAGATTGGTTTGGTAGTGATTCGGTGAAAGAGGGACAAAATCGCAGGCTGTTTTCTGCTATTCGGAGCGCTGGAAATCGCCAGTTCGCGCCGCGTCCAGGAGTTGGCGCCGCGAACTGCTTGGCAGAAGGCCAGGAAGTTTTGTTGTGTTCAGTACGCGCCGCGAACATATGGCCGCGCCGCGAAGGCGTAGTTCCTTCTCGTTCCGCGCCGCAAAGGCGTTGTTCCGATTCCTTCCGCGCCGCGAATGTGTGTGGCGCCGCGTGCTGTTAGTTGATGCGACAGGCCGTTTTGAAAAGTTTAAAAATGTGTAACTTTTAAACCGTAAACCGGATTTTGGTGCCGTTTCGAGTACAGTGAAGCTAATCGAATAATTTATATACTCAAATGGTGTTTTGAGTTGTGGCTTGAATTATTTTTAAAACACCCGATTTTATTTGTTGTGGTGGGATATGTTTATAGGTACACTAATGAATGTCTTACCTGTATGATGTTGTGGGTATAACTGGTGTTTATTATACATGTATTGTTGGTATGAAATATGTGTTTTATTGATGATTATGACATTGATCGATGTATGTGGGTGATGAGCATGTTATGGTTGATGCATGCATTCATAATCATTATGTGGCTGGTCCTTGACGATGGTGGATCAGTGGTAGCTAATTCCCATTGTGTGGAATTAGTGAGTGGGTGTTACCATATCCTTGACGATGGTGGGTCGGTGAGTTGGGTTATCCCAGATTTTGGTACCACATGCATGTAGTTGCATTGCATTAGGCTGTTTTGCTATTATAACATGAATGGAAGATAGTCCAATGTTATAATATGTGTTAATTTGGTTGTTTGTTTACTGATTGTATGGTTTGAATCTGATCATAACTATGATTGGGTGAGTAGCATGTGAAATGATATTTTATTATCTATATCTTATAACATTAGTTAAATGTGAATGAGACTCACCCTTACTGTTGTTATTTTTCAGATTGAGGAGTAGCTCTCGTACTTGGTGAGGATTAGCTTGTCAAGTAGTTCGTTAGAGTCAGTTGGGTCCGTGTCATGCTCTGGTCGTGTAACACTAGGGGCGTCGTTTAGAGTTACTTGTTAAACTCTTTTTATTTTGGATGGATTTTTATGTTGATGTTTTAAGTCTGTGACTTGGCTGTTTGTTATTCAGATGTTAAAGATAATTCCGCTGTGTTAAACATGATGAATCTGAATAAATTTGGTTGACGTTCTCTTTTATGGCATGACATGAGTATTATTGTTTAATTAATTGGAAGTTGTAATGCCCTTTTTCATTTATTATTTATGCGGGGTATTAGAAGGGTGTTACACAACCCGCCATCTTTGCGGGGTGGGCATGATTTTTATGCTCATCTCACTTGGCGGGCATGCCCGCTCCGCTTATTTTTTGGCAGGCTTAAGGCGGGGCGGGCGACCCGTTTTGCCACCCGAAGTTTCAACGCCTTTTTTATATGCCCTTTTTATTCAATTCTTTGTCTTTAAAATAAACTACTTTTTTCATAAGAGATGTATAAAAAACGTGTTTGACCCTCCATCTCTTTATAAGGAGAAAAAAAGTAGATAAAAAGTAACTTATAAGCTAATTGAAGTGTTTGGTAAAGTTAGCGGTTCAAGTAACTTATGAATGTAAAATGACATAAAAGATATTTAATATATAATTATTTAATTTAAAATTAAAATTAATTATAAATGATAAAAATGAGTTTTTGCTAAAATAATAAGGATATAAAAAGGAAGAAAAAATGATAAGCTATAAGCTACAACGCTATTTGAAATAGCGTTTGAAAAATAAGTTATAGGCTCTGTTTGGCAAGTCATATTTTAAGCTTATAGCTTATAAGGTCGTATGATAAAAAAAATCTGTTTGGTAACGGTCTTTTCATTACGAACTTATAGCTTATTTTACTAGCTTATAAGTTATTTTTCAAACGCTATTTTAAATATCCTTTTAGCTTATAGCTTTTTTTTTTTTCGATTAATACCTTTATAAATTTTAATTATTTTAAATGTGTATTTACTTATTAATTAAGAAATGCCTTTTCATGTCATTTTAGATTTATCAACTAATTAACCGCTAATTTAACAAAATACTTTAATTAGCTTATTAGCTATCAGTCATCAGCCATTAGCTATAAGTTATAAGCTATCAGCCATAAACTATAAGCTATAAGATAGTCTATCATCCAACCGCTAATTTTATCAAACAGAGTCATAAGCTAGTTAAATAAGCTATAAGCTAGTGATGAAAATATTGTTACCAAATAGGTCTAAATTTTCATATGAGCTTATAAACTATAAAACATATGTCCAAAATTATTCCATATCAACCAGAGTAATAGGCTTTATTTGGCAATACACAAATTTGAGCTTATGGCTTATAACTTATTGCTTATAAGCTCATATGACAATTTAGACCTATTTGGTAACGATATTTTCATCACGAGATTATAGCTTATTTTGCTAACTTATAGCTTATTTTTCAGACGCTATTTTAAATAGCATTTTAGCTTATAGGTTATAGCTTATAATTTTTTCTTTATTTTTTATCCTTATAATTTTAGCAAAAATCCACTTTTATCTTTTATAATTTATTTTAATTTAAAATAAAATAATTATGTATTAAATATCTTTTATGTCATTTTACATTTATAAGTTAGTTGAACTGTTAATTTTACCAAATACATCAATTAAGTAGTGTCAATTATCAGCTATAAGCTATTAATTATCAACAATTGATTAGCTTATAGTAAACTGCTATATTTACCAAACTAGTTTAAATAAAATTAGCTGAGCATTTACAAAACAATTTATAACTTTTGAAAAATCACTCTCATACGTTTTATATCTGTTAAAATTTAATAAAATATATTACAGTAATTTATTTGTAAGTGGTTCAAACGGTGAACCGGTGATATGTCCCATTACGAAAAAAAAAAAAAGAGGCATGTAATATCATTCTTGTGGTTTCTTATCTGCATGTGCAAGTTACTTTTATCATTCATAGAGAAATATGTCTCACTTCCACATAAATATAATGTGCTTCCTTTTTTATGATAAAATGATAAAATTTAAAATCATTATGCTCCCTATTAGCTGATCTAGATAGTGGAAAGCGAAAATATTAATCATTATATTTTAGTAATTGATTGTTTTCTTCACGTGTTTGTTTGTAATTAATAATAACATATTATACTCCTGAAGAAAAATGCACGAATAAGAAAAAAATTAGTAACATTATAAATAATATGGAATACGTTGGTATATATTGTATATATTGGTTGGTATATATTAGTATTAAATTTGTTGTTTTGGCTTTTGTTGAGTCCTATAGACGACCAAGCTTTCTTTATCTTCGTATTTGTAAAGTACAATTTTCACTTTCACTTAAATGTAATCGTGTTTGTATCTTTTTAACCTCTTTCAATATATCTTGATTAAAATTAAATAGTATTTTATGATCTTACAAAAAAAATTAGTGTAATTGATGCAATCATGATATATTATTCTCTCAAAGCTTCACAAGCCTTTGGATTTTTATCTTAAAATATTTACAATTTAGAGTTATTTTTGTTTCAGATAATTGAGAGTTTAAGTTAAACGAAAAAATAATTAGAATAAATAAAACAACATATCATTCTTGTTATAATAGTATTTTTGTTCTTTAGAGTATTTTATTTTCTTAAATTATTAAATTTTCTTTTAATTTTAAAATATAACTATTTTTTAAATATAAAATTATATAAAAATTATTAACAAATTGAATCTCATAATTATTTTTTTAATTTCTTTCATTTATTCTTAAATATTATATATTTAAAAAAGAATAAATGTCAACACCTTTTTTCGTACATATAAACACGTAAATGTTTCACTAATACGAACAATGTAGCCACATAAAACCAAAAATGTATTATTGCAATGCATTTTTTCACTTTTTATCAAATTTTAATTTTTTCTCTCTCTCTCTTTCAGTTTAATCATTAGCACTAAAGTGGGACAAAGAGAGTGCGCAATCATATTTTTTGTGTCTAAATGTTTCACTAACATGAGCAAGTGGACCACGTAAGAGAAAGAGAGACAAACATGTGAAAATATCATTAATAAAAAATGTGGTACAACAACCTTGAATTCTTTTATACTTCCTTTTTGCATAGTTACTTCTTATATATAACTTCTATTATTAAATGTCAAGAATGAAAAAGGATTATGTGTTTTTATTAAAATGAGAAAAAACAAAATCATTCATACAAAACAATCATCTCTTTTAAACATGAGATAAATTTCTCCAACTTCCTCTTTTCACTGTCTCTCAAATCTATCTCTCCTCTCCCTTATATAAAACCAACTTTATACACATTTTTCAAAATTAATTTAGGAACCAAATCTATTGATACTTAAATAATTAAAGCAAGTTGGATTTGTGGAAATTGTAACATTATATATATATATATATATATATATATATATATATATATATATATATATATATATATATATATATATATATATATATATATATATATATATATATATATATATATATATATATATATATATATATATATATATATATATGATCTTACCGGGCAGATCATATGGCCAGCGACAAAGAAGGCTTGAAGTCCGGAACGGTTGAGAGGGGAAAAAAGGGTTGTACCTGCAAGGCACTCCGATGCCAAAGTAAGTATATGTTCCACAAGGTACATCTTCCTTGTGGGATGATTACCCCAACTCTTTTTGATATAGCCGCTATCACAGGGCTTCGACCAACTGGGGAAATTTTCGATCCCAATTACATGGATACCGATACCATTCAATTTAATGAAATTAAGGCCACTTACACTTCGTTCATCCTGAAAGCCTTCAAAGCCACCTTCAAAGCCTTCCTTCCACGCAAAGGCATTGTGGATGAAGAAGATACATCCATACGAAATCGAACAGTCGAAGGGACTAGACTAGCCCGTCTAACTCCCATTGAGGAAACAGGCAAACTTCGTGAAACTTTTCGAGCATACATGATGATGTTTGCCAAACGTTATCACTTTAGTCCTTCAATGGCTCCATTTGTGAAAAGAGAGGTGGGTCCTGAATGGTTCAGAAGAGAATTTCCTGCTACTTCTCCAAACCAAGAAGCTGAATCCATGGTTATCTGGGAAGCTTTCTTGATGCCTAAATTTGTGTACCATCGACTAAGGTCTCCAAAAAGTCATTGTTGTCTCCTTTGTTACCAACCTAATATCGTATCAAGACAATTTGGGTTGGTTCAACTCAAACCAAAATGTATGTACGAGTAGAGAAACCATATGTGTCTGCACTCCATGCACTCATCTGAAGAAGATTATGAAGCTAAGATCTCTAAATATGTTGGCATTAAGACCCTTTCTCCTATTTCCTTCGAACTTGCTTTCTATTCCACTATAAATTTCCATCAGCGGTGGACAGAATACTACAACAAACAAATCTTCGATGCGGATACTCTTTTGCAAGAACTAACTGAAGCGTTTGCTGATGTGCAGGCGAATTTCAAAAAAGGTAATTCAACTCATATTAGAGAAATTCAAGCCTTTCAAAAGTTCTTTGAAACTATCTACAGGCCATATGACCTTAGTCGGACCGTTCGTGAGGCTGCGGTCACTTTGCGTGAAATTTTTTCCACTAAACTAGATAAGCTGAAATTGCCCACGTATGTTCGACCTGAACAACGCTTGGGCGTGGCTTTCAAGCTCTATCCTCCAAAATTAACTCCACTACCTAGTGTTAATTTTGGTGTGGCTTTAAGCCCTCCTTTTCCAGACTAGTTTGTGTGTGGGAATGTTCCTAAAATCCTTTGCGAACAATCCAAAAAACGCGTTGAACGAGTGGTTCCGACTAAGCATGCCTTGGATAATTTCAAAGGACACCTTCATATACCTCTCGAGCACGTTCGTGTTCTAACTCCAATACCTGAAGGTTGGGGCTTGGATAATCTTTCTATTACAAATTTTCTTCTTCTGTATACTAATTTTTCCTTGTCCACAGCTCTAAGTCGAAAGAAGGTTATCAAGGAGGCAGCTGCACAAAAAGGCGTTGAAGCTTCGAAAAGCAACAAGGCAATCGAGGATGACTCCGCGAACATTGGCAAGAAACCAACGGTATATACTTTCATACCCTCATTTGTGCTTATATTCTGGACACTGCTCAAATTCCTTATCATAATATTTTCAGAGTTCGAAACCCCCAACAACTATAAAACGAAAACCTTTGAATACCAGTGCTTCAGATGATGAAGATAAATTTCCACCTCATACCAGACAAGCTGCGAAGAAAATACAGAAAGCAACCATCTCTTTGGCTAAGGGAAAAGGATATGGGACTTCACAACCCACATCATCAAGAGATAAAGTGTTTTCTGATGAACAAATCCTGAAGACCACGGGTAATGTTCCCATTGTAGAAAGTCATAATTCGAGCCCAGATAATGTCCTAACCAAGGTATCTACTCCTGGATTTTAACAATTCATCACACTTAACTTTTATTGCTAAGTTTACGTTTTACCTTAAATGTGTAGGACGACATAGGCACTGCTACTTCTGACCTCAAAGCTTCAGATCTTAACATCGATGTTGACAATCTTCATGGTATACACTTGACCCTTGAATCCATTAACAAGTCTTTCAACAACTCTCGTCTTAATGAATTTTGATTTTGTAACAGGTGTTCCTTGGCGAAAATCTCGTGTCCTTTCTCCAGTTCTTGAAGATGTTCAACCTATCACTACTATTGTTTCACCTGAACATGCTGAGGGGAGTCATTCAAATGATGCCTCTCCTGTCATCAATCAAGACGAAGATATGGAGTGTGACCCTCAACATTCTAATACTGGTGATGCAGTTGAGCAATCCAACGGGAGTGAAGATACTACCCTTGAAAATGAGAACATGGATGAAGCTTCTAGCTTACCTCAACTAGACAATAAGGAAACTTCGACCTTTGAGACAATCTTTGCCCCTATGACCACTTCGAATCAGACCCCTCCAGTGCTTACTTCGGCTGAATTGGAGAAACTTAAGAATAATGATCCTGTGAGCTTTCTCAAAGCCATAATAAATGCAAAAACCGTTGCACCCGTCGTGGTTGAAACTTCTTCGAGCGTCCTAGCCACAAGTAGCACGGAGACTGATATTCCGAGTCTCCTTCAGCAGATAAAGGAGAAATTCTTTGGGTCTGACCTTAGTGAAGTTTTACAGAAAGATTCCATCCAGCTAGTTTTGGTTGAAAAATCTTGTGAAGAAAGTGGACCTACTCCAAGTTACTGATGAAACCTCGCAAGTGATTGTTTCACTGGGCTCTTTACTTGACCAGCTTCAATCTGACAACCTTCGAAAACAAGATGTGGATCATAAAGTTGCTACTAAAGTGGCCTCTCACAGTTCTTCATCGAAAGCAGCTAACGAATCAACTGCCAAAATTGGTGTACTTGAACTTGAGCATGCGAAGTGCAAAAAGGAGTATGAAATTTGTGTCGCAAATATCAAGTCTTGGGAAGAAGAGATCGATCGCCTTCAAAAGAAAGTGAAAGTTGCTAAGTCTCGCCAGGAGAAAATCAAGAGTCAAAGCAAAAGGAGTTGGATGAAGTGGTACAAGTAAGAATTCAACACGTCGAAACGGCGCAAAAATTAGTGCCTGAAATCGAAGAGTTGAAGAAGCAACAGGCCACAATCGAACATCGTTTATCATTATGGTCTTCTCAGTATTCTAAATTGAAAAACAATCTCCCCGCAGACTTTGTTTAATCATAATCTTCGTAATGCTTTTCATCTTTGTACTTGTTCTTTTTGTAATCGAATTGGCCAACGAATACATATATTATTTGTCTTTCACTATGCATACATTTTGCCATGCGAGATCAAAAATAATATTTTAACAATTCCTTGAATTGTCAAAACCTATTCTTTCAACCATCATTATGACCTCGATAGCTTGCACACGTGACATGATTACTCTTCGCAGCCACTTAATTTTTTGACTTGACGTTTCCAACTCTACTAGCCGTAATAGTCAAGTAATCATGAAATCACTTTTCCAAAACGTCTAATTAAGACGTGCGTGTATCCGTTTCCATCATGATTACATTTCAACTTCCAAGACTAGAAACGGCGGACTCCACACCTTCCCTCGGGAAACTCACACGCGGTCCAATCAAATTTCAGAGTGTAACCACTCTTCAAGACCAACATCTTCTATATAAACTTATCATTTTTATCACTTCTTCAACCTCTTCCTTATTTTCCATCAACTTTTCTCTTTCTCATACTTCTCCCTTACAGCAATGACACCTCTAACTTATAACAACATCATCTCTGCCATCAAGAAAGAGTTCAAACCATCTGCTGAAGAGTTACAACAAAATGGAATTGATGTTGATTAGCTATTCAACACCCATAACTTGAAGGTTTATCTGTGAATTTTAGAAGGGTCTGTTTACCCAAACACGTTGGCTGATTTCTATATGTTTGCATCCATCCATATGGACTCAAAGGGAAAAACCACCATCGTTTCCCAAGTCCGTGGGTCTCGCATTATCATTTCTCCAACACTCATCTCTGAAGTGATGAGATGTTAAAACTTTGGTCTTGTTTTTGACAACTCTTTTTCCACGAGCACCTCTGATGTCTTAGCGAGTATTTTCGCTAATGACCCCTTCAACGCGCTCCTTTGCAGGATTTGGCACCAATTCCTGGTGGGTAACTTTTGCCCACAAAAGGAAGATCATGAAAGCATCATGGTGGAGGATCTGGAGTTCATGCTCTATGCTCTCCAGAAAAAGAATATCAACATGCCACTGATGATATTCAAACATCTCACAGAAGCCGTTGCCATTGCTGCATCTCGCCAAGGCAAACCCTCTTGTGTTCCTTACGAAAGATTGCTGTCTCATATGTTTGTCAAACAAGGGATAGTAAAAAAGCTGCGCAGGGAAGGATCCCTTGACCCGTTCGAGGCGGAAAGCTTACCCTTGCTAAGCTTAGAGGGTTTGCAGCAAAGGGTCAAATGAAGGATGTTGAAGGCATCGTGGGTCTTTACTTTTTGTTTAGCATGAATTTCTTTTGTAATTTTGATTTGCACACAATGTAACCTATCTCAACCGGATGTAACCCTGATCCTTTAAAGTAATGGAATATATTTTGACATCATTTTTTCTTCTTACTTTAAATTACTTATAAAGCCATTTTGGCGAATGTTTTACCATTTTGGCCCACGACATCTACGTTTAATATTTACGTTTTTGCAATCTTTACTTCGTGCATGACTGGCTTGTATCTTTTCAGATACTTTCCATTTACTCTTAAGATCCTACGATCTTCTGCCAGTTCTTCTATCTCATAGGCATTATTTGAGAATACCTTTAGTAATCGAAAAGGGCCTTCCCAATGTGAAGACCATTTGCCTAAAGCTTGGTTCTTTCGATATATAGATAAAATAACTTTCCAAACTAAATCATTGTTAACAAATGTTTTACCTTTCACCTTTTTTTTATATGCTCTTGACACCCTTTCTTTTTGCCTTTTTATCATCTCCAATGCTCGAAGTCTATCTTCGTCCAGATAAACTAAATCATTCATCATCATTTCCCAATATATATTTGGGGGAATTTCTTCTTGTCTCTGAATCCTGACTGATTGCAAGTATATTTCGACTGGGAGTACTTCATCGTGTCCGAACGTCAATTGGAAAGGTGTAGTACTGGTATCTTCTTTTGGTGATGTTCGACAAGCCCAAAGTTCCTGGTCCAAAGTCTTGTGCCAATTCTTAGGTTTCTTCCCTACATGTTTCTTTATCAGACCGATTATCACTTTATTGGCTGCTTCGACTTGTCCGTTTGCTTGAGCATAATAAGGTGTAGAAGTGAACAACTTGAATCCCATCTCTTTCGCAAACTCTTGCATCTTCCACCCAGTAAACACTGATCTCTGGTCTGTGTTTATGCTCTCTGGGATTCCAAATCTATACAATATATATTTTTGAATAAACTCAATCACAGCCTCTTGATCTACATTAGCTAGTGGTATTGCTTCAACCCACTTTGTGAAATAGTCTGTTCCTACTAATATATATCTCTGGCCTCTTGATCTAACGCCGAACCTTCTGAAAGGCCCTGGCTTTATGATTGAACTCAATTTATTTGCAGGCGCATGTTGAATACTTGCATGTTCTTGACACTCCTGACAACCCTTGGCAAATTCTATACAATCTTTCAACATTGTGGGCCAATACATTCCATAACGAAACAAAAGCCATTTCATTTTGTGCCCTGCTTGATGAGCACCACATGCCCCACTGTGCACATTCGAGAGTGCCAAGTAAGCTTCAGCTTCGCCCAGACATTTTAGTAAGACTCCCTCAGGAGTTTTCTTAAATAATTCATTTCCCATCAAGAAATATGATAAGGCTCTATATTTTACCTTTCTATCTGTATCTGTCGAAGGATCCCTTAAGTAGTTTACAATTGGACTCCTCCAATCTATATCTACTAAGGAATTTATATTTAATACTTCGAATTCCTCTTCGTTGGCGAAGCCTAATTGTGAATTTTCCAAATCACTTAGAGAAAATTTTGTAGCCATTGCTTTTCCTCTTACCTCGATCAACTCTTCTAACTTTTCCTTTGATATTTTGAATCCTGAGGCTAATTGTGCCAAATCATTTGCTTCTTGATTGTTTACTCTTGGGACGTCTTTTAACTCCACGTATTCGAATTTTTTGAGCAACCTGTTTGCTTTGACGAAGTACATGACCTAATTCTCTTTGAACATTTATATTCTTTTGTCAGTTGCTTTATCACTAGTTCTGAGTCTCCTTTAATTTCGACTCTAGCTGCCCCCAATTCCAAGAAGGCCTCAAGTTCAGCAATGAGTGCTTCGTACTCAGCTTCATTGTTGGAACACATAGGGCCTTCAATTTTATACTTGAGCTTTGTTGGAATTCCACCAGGAGAAATTAATAGAATACCAACCCCACTGCCCTCTTTGTATGTTGAACCATCGAAGTAAAGCTTCCGAGGTTTCAAATCAACATATTGTTGAGGGTTTTCAACCACTGCATGCTCCACAATGAAATCTGAGACAATTTGTCCCTTCATTGCCTTAAGAGGTTGAAAGATTAAAGAATACTCAGTAAGGGCTAAAGCCCATTTGCCAATTCGACTATGCAATATCGATTTGGATAGCATGTGTTTAATAACATCAAAATGAGATGAAACATAAACATCAACTAGCTTTATATAATACTTGAGTTTGATACAAGAGAAATATAAACAAAGGAAGAGTTTTTCTATAGCACTGTACCTAGTCTCTACATCATTGAGTAATCTACTTAAATAATAAATGGCTCTTTCGATGCCATTTTCATCTTCTTGCGCTAACATGCTGCCTACTGTATTATCCGAAGCAGATATATAAAGGCGCATATGCTTCTTCCCGTTTGGGGGGGACAAGATAGTTGGGTGCACTAAGTATTTCTTAATCTTTTCAAAAGCTTCTTGATGTTCAGCATGCCATTCGAACTTTCCTTGCTTCAGTCGAAGTAAGGAGGAAAAAGCTTGCGTACGCCCACTCAAATTAGAGATAAATCTTCTTGGATGGAGGATTTGTTTCCATGATGGCCTTAGTTTTATTTTGATTAATTTCTATTCCCTTTTTATGGACTACGAAGCCCAGGAAATCTCTAGACTGCACAAAGAAAGCACACTTAAGGGGATTCATCTTTGAGCCATGTTTTCTCATTCTTTCGAATGATTGGCTAAGATGATCTAGATGACTATAATCTGAAATAGATTTTATAACAATGTCATCTATGTACACCTTCATGAATGTTTCTATAAAATCGTGAAATATAGAATTCATTGCTCTTTGATAAGTTGCCCCAGTGTTTTTCAAACCAAAAGGCATCATAACCCATTCGTAGGTGCTCATTGCCCCAGGACAATGAAAAGTTGTTTTGGACACGTCTTCTTCTGCAATGAAAATTTGATTGTAACCTGAATATCCATCTAACATGCTTAGATATTCGAAGCCAGCGGCTGAGTCTACTAACATTTCTGCCACAGGCATAGGATATTAATCTTTAGGGGTTGCTGCATTTAGATCACGTAAATATATACATACCCTTAAAGAACCATTCTTTTTAATAACAGGTCCAATATTAGAAATCCATTCGACATACCTTGTAGTCCTAATGAATTTGCAACGAAGAAGTCTTTCGACCTCTGCTATAATCTTTGAGAGGATTTCTGGTGCGAATCTTCTAGGAGTTTGCTTGATGGGTTTCTTCCCTTCTTTGATGGGCAATTTTAATTCGACCAAATCTCTCCCCAAACCAGGCATCTCATCATAGTCCCAGGCGAAACAATCTTTGTTTTCTTTCAGTAACGCAATAACTTTTGACTTTAGGGATGGCTCCAATTTCGCACCGATATATGTTACCCTTTGGTTATTCTCATCTCCAAGATTTACTTCTTTGAGTGGATCTTGAGCTAACATCTTTATATTTGGTGCCATTGGATCTTTTTCAAACGCAGAGGTTCTTCTTCTTAAATCGCTTCTAGCCTTTGATTTGCTTCTTTTCCCGAAACCTGTTCGTCATGAATTGCATCATCAAGTAGTTGTGGGATAAAGTGTATCCCAAGGCCTGGTACTTCTGATTCTTTTTGTGTGGCTTCAACAACCATGTTCGATAGCTCGGCTACAAGAGCCGCTATTCTTCTATTTTCGGCTATGTAAGCCAAAATCTTTTCGAAGAAGGATGACTTAAGCATAATCAACGTCTTCGTCCCAGTCAGTTGGTCGTATTGCTGGTAGTCCCACAACTGGTTCTGTCTTTCCTGGACCATCCATTATTTCTCTGTTCCACTGGAATCCATTTGGGTGTAAAGATAGATAATACATAGTGTTTTCATTTGGGGAGTATGTTTCTTCTGCTGCATTACATGGCCATATGTTGGCTAAGTTTCTGTCGAAACTAGTTTTTTTTACTTGATTCACTTCGGCCATATAGTAACTTCGATCTCCTTTGATATTTTCAACTATACCATCTTCTCTCCAGATAGTTAGCCTTTGATGCATTGTCAAAGGCACTGCTGCAACCCCATGGATCCATTCTCATCCCAACAAAAGGTTATAATTAACCTTTGCTAGTATAACCATGAACATAGTTGGCCTTGTGACTGAACCCACAATTAAATTTACTTGTATAACTCCCAAGGTTTGTCCTAATTTTCCTTCATAGTTGGATAAAACCATATTATGTGGCCTTATGTCAGCGTCGAACATACCAATCCTTTTCAGCATATATTGGGGCATTAGATTTACTGCTGCCCCTCCATCAATTAGGACTTTGTTAATGCCCATTTCAATTTTGGCTCGAATATAAAGGGGTATCAGATGATTTCTCATACCTTGGTCAGGTCTTTCGAAAAATGGATTTTGTTCTTCAACTGCCCCATTATTCAGCACATAGTAACACACAGGTCTGTGTTTCGCCATCTCCTCTGCGTCAACTTCATCGCAATCTTCGACTTCCGTCTCTTGGTAAAATTCGTGAGGAAGCACTGACACCTGTAGCGGGGAAAATCTGAGATCGAAGCCATTATATTCACTCGACTCAATATTTTAGTGAAATTCGCCACCGCGCTTTATTATTTCCAAAGGAAAAGGGAAAAGAACGAAGAAAACCCAAAGTTTGTTTTAAAAAAAAAACAAAAAGAAGAGATCTTAGGTACGGGTTTTGCTTATACAAGGGGAAGGTTTTAAGCACCCCTCATATTTGTGGTACTCCATAGGAACCTTTTTGAAAATATGTGTCGTGTGTGCTAAAAAAGGGGTTTTTTTTAAATAAGCTCGGTAAAGCATTAAGCCTTGTGCCTACATACCTCATCGGTGCAATGGAGAAGTCAGAGCTAATGTAGTTCCAATTAAAGGGGAAAACGCTTAAAAACCGAATAAACACTTTATTATCGTCGGAGAGAAATACTCAGCCATTGATCTTGAGCATGAGAACAAATGAGTTCATTGCATCGCAAATGAAAGAAGGGCTCCAACTCGGATAGAAAAATTGATTTTCAGCATAACCGATAGGAGTCAGGAACGCTTTCTTGTTTTAAGCATGCTTTAGAAATAAACCCTGCTTCAATTAGGACTTTTGAGGGTTGTAATGGCTTGGTTCACGGTTTTTTAGAAAAAAAGATTTTTAGGCTCAAAGTTTATTTAGCCCACCCCATCTTCGTGATGTTCTCCAGTCCTATGTTCAGTTAACTTAACATGGGTATTCATCTCTCAAAAGGATTTTGTGCCATTAATGATCCAATGAACTTTCTTGGAATAGCAGTCACCTTTCTCGTCTTCGTGTTTGCATTCACACGGATTTGTTCATTGTTGAGGACCTTTGCTTTGTAGTCCTTTCTTTTCACTTTTCACTTTTCTTTTATTTATTTATTTATTTATTTTTTCCCTAACTTTTGCCTGGACTGATTCTTTTGAATTGGTCGTCCAGCGGGATACTCTAACTTTTGCTTAAGTCATTTATTTTCAAGTTTCATACTTAGCGAGCTTTTTTTTTCTTTCTTTTTTTACTTTTTTTCTTTTGATTTGAACAAATCGTGTGACATTGAATTTGTCTTGACTTGTTGAGAGGGTTGTGACTGCCTCATTCCTTGGCGGATGGCGGATAACCATTGTGGTTTCACATTTTCTAGCCTTTTGATGTGCGATGGATAACCATTGTGGTTTCTCATAATCCAACATTTGATGTGGATATGACATATTCGACCCTTGGATGCACAATCCTTTTTTTGAAATATGAACACTTGGTCAAATCAACTGAACACTACCCTGCCCCAGGTTAAAAATTAGGGTTTTTCGGTTAGAAAAGAAACTCCTAGTTCAAGGCTCAAAGGGGTTAACAAGGGATTATCTTCCTTATACCTCCGGTGTTTGGGAATTTGAAACAATGCCTGTACATCATCAACAAGGTTTTATTCAAAAGCATACAACCAGAAATTTTTCGTTTTCAGATCATCATCCTCCCTCCAATCTTTGCATAAGCAAGAGTTTGGCAAAAGCAATTGGTATCATAATGCATAAAACAAATAAACATGAGTGAAACGAATGGACTACTTCAAGAAAAACATTATCATTGCAATTAGTATTAGCATTCAAACACAAACAAGTTTCTACATGCAAACAGTGCATTGAAAAACAAGATATATTACAAATGAAAATCAGTAAGAATTCTAAACGCTGAGAAAACTCTCTCCATCAGGACATATGCTGAACGAAACATCTTTCAAACTTCAGGCTACCATCAGTAGTGATTCATTTATGCTTTGGCAAAGGATTGGCTTGAACATCAGAACCAACATCTCGGAAAGTCAAAATACCAGCATGAACTAATCTTTGAACTGCATTTTTTAGAGGCCAGCAATTCTCCAAGTCATGCCCAGGAGCATTCTGATGAAAAGCACAAGTGGCGGCAGCTTTGTACCACCAAGGGAGTTTTTCGGGAACAGGAGGCGGTGACCTTATCTGAACCAAATTCTTACGAATCAAAGTAGGGTACAATTCTGTGTAAGTCATGGGGATGAGATCAAAATTCCTTTTTTGAGATTGATTTTGCTCGTTTGGTGGAGGAGCTTGTTGACGAGTACTCTACTGAAAATCTGGAATTGCATGAACTGAATTAGATACAGGAATGACATAGGAAACATGCTGATGTTGATGATGATTGTTTCCTCCCCTGATTCTCTTCTTTGGAAAGTCATTACCAAACTTCTTCACACTACCGGCTGAGTTATCTTCTTCAAGCAAACATTCCTTTCGGACATCTTTTTCTAGAAGCGCTTTCATATCCACCTTTCCATGGAAGTCAGTAGGTGTACGGAATACTATCCCCTTAGGAAAGGATGAGTTCAGAGTTTCACGAAAGACCTTTGCCATACTGTCTTCCTTCATAGGAGGATTGACTTGGGCAGCAACTAGAGCCTCAACCAAAGCAGCCAGATGCTCCATACCAGCCTTCAGAGTAATCACCTCTTCGCGGAGTTCACGAATCTCTTGCTTGATGCTTTTCATTTCTTCTTAGCACGAGTGTTGTACTAATGATATCAGGAGAAAGGAAATAAGGCTTTAGACAAACTTCTTTAGAAAGTAGGACTAAATATAGAATAATGCATGCAATGCAGATGATTTGTTTTTATTTTATTTTAATTTTTTGAGTTTCAAGGAACTTAAGATATTAACTTGTAAACACTCAAACATTGGACTAAAGCTTTGATTAAGTTATCATCAAAATCAGTCACCCATTTTGGTGGATTAGAGTTATCACCCCATCAACATCCAAGATCCATTGAGTTTGATGAAACTTATGATGTTTACAAGGAAAGACCTCTAATTTCCTTGAAAATCAAAAGAAAAAGAGTTTTTATGTATACATGAATGCATGGTTTATGCATCAACCACAACCAAGAGCATGCAAGGTCACATAAGATCATAGTTCAAAGGTTCGACGTCACTAGCATGGAGCCATGGGTCCAACCATCCCAAAAGGTATGATCCAGGGAATTGTGTACCTGCCGAACGGGTTCTACCAAGGTTCCCAGAGTTTTCAATCTTCTATCGGATATTACAACACACACAAATGCTCATGGGCGCCAATAATATGCCTAAAAAGACCTCGTCTGAGCGTAGCATCGCCTGACAACAAGCCCAAACTGGTACTCGAACTTGTTTCTGCGCAACATCCTAAAAAGGCTTAGATGACTTAAAAGGTTCTAGACCATCCAGCTTCGGCGGACACTCACTATTGAAAGTAATAGCGTTCTTACGATGATTCGTAACAACATCTACTACTTTCCATGAGGCCTCCACTGATTGAGGTTCCACCATATGACGATCATGTTAAGGATTGCTCCTGACATGCGATTATTTGTCTTACCACCTCCTATCTTAAGTTACTCACCAAAGTGCGGGTTAGGACTTTATCTCATCACAGAGGAACCACCGAGCACCAAAAAGAAAAAAAAGAAAAATAAACAAAACACACAATAATATATATAGATAAAAACACACAGATAAACAAAAATAGGCTTAACACACTTAAAACTGGATCCCCAGTGAAGTCTCCATTTTTTCTGTAGCGGGGAAAATCTGAGATCGAAGCCATTATATTGACTCGACTCAATATTTTAGTGAAAGTTGCCACCGCGCTTTATTATTTCCAAAGAAAAAGGGAAAAGAACGAAGAAAACCCAAAGTTTGTTTTAAAAAAAACCAAAAGAAGAGATCTTAGGTACGTGTGTTGCTTATATAAGGGGAAGGTTTTAAGCACCCCTCATATATGTGGTACTCCACAGGAACCTTTTTGAAAATTTGTGTTGTGCGTGCTAAAAAAGGGTTGGTTTTATTTTTAAAATAAGCTTGGCAAAGCATTAAGCCCTGTGCCTACATACCTCCTTGGTGCAATGGAGAAGTCAGAGCTAATGTAGTTCCAATTAAAGGGAAAAACGTTTAAAAACCGAATAAACACTTTATTATCGTTGGAGAGAAATACTCAGCCATTGATCTTGAGCATGAGAACAAATGAGTTTTTTGCATCGCAAATGAAAGAAGGGCTCCAACTCGGATAGAAATCAACGAGTATGCCACTAGCTCTCTCACGCGGAAAAGATGTCATTATATCAATCCATTTCAAAATCGTGGGGTATCGCCACTTGTTTCAACAATTAGTCGTGTCTAAAATTTTTAAAGAAAAGCCACTAAGGGCCAAAAGATACTTTAAGAAAAAGGTTTTAAAAGAGATTTTACAAACATAAGAATATTTTGGAAAAAGGAAGAAGATTTTGAAAATCTAAGAATGTGGCAAGAGACGAAGAGGCTATCCTAGTGCATAAAATAAAAGTTAAGGATAGAAACGGTCTAACCGAAATAAGAAGCCAACACTTGACATTATGAGTCAAGGTAGATTTCCCATCCTTTGGACTTATCAATACCAAACCAACACATTACCACTTGGGGATCCATATGAACTTATTATCTTAGCACCATTTTGCATTAAGCACATAAAAATTATGACGAAAATCGGGCAGAGTAACGGCTGTTTTTAAGTAAAATCCTTATATCAATGCCTTGGAATTAACCATCAAGGACTTTCGAAGAAATACATGCACACACAAACAGACAACAATCCAATGCCAGCCAGACAGAATAACAACAGAGTAACAATATCATAACAGGGTCCAGAGGTACTAAGTCCATAAGTCCGAATCTCCAAAATGCTCAGGATAGTAACCAATAGTCCGAAAGAGAGCCTTAAACGTTTTTTAGATTATTGTTGTTTATTAGTGTTTTAGCATAAAAATAAAGTATGGTCCAAGTGGACAAAAGAAAATAGTGGAAACATAAACATAGCATCCAAATGGAAAAAAGAAAAATAGTGGAATATAAACGTTCAAATGGACAAAGAGAAAATAGCGGAATGTAAAAGTCCAAATGGACAAAGGAAAAATAGCGGAAACATAAACATGATGAAATGATAAAATAAAGCGATAAAGCGATAAATATAAAGAATGTAACATCCCGATTTTTATTAATATTTTTATTAATTATATTAGTAATTATATTGTTTGGTGTTTTTAATAATAACTTATTTATTTAGTTATTATGTGATATAATAATTATTTAAGTATTTAATTATGTGAGTGTTTGTGTTGTTTGACTTAATTGAGTTATTAGAGAGATATAACTAAATGGGCCTAAGTGATAGAAACATAATGGATGGATTGATGGGTTAAGCCCAATTGACATAAGTGAGATAGTAAGAGAAGGTTAGGGTTTTAGAGGTTACTATTTTCATTTGGGGGAAAAGATAGGAAGAAGAGAAAAGAGGCAAAAGGGAAGAAAACAATGGTGGAAGAGAAAAGCTAGAAGAAACCTCATTTTCGCAGCAAGTTTCAGCATTGAGTCACCTTAGCAAAACGGATGTATCTCTCAATCCAACCGTTGGATCGTCGCGTGGTTTTGACACAATGTTCCTGACTCATAGAGGTAAGTTCTGACCGGAGCGATTTTGATTTTGAGGGTTTTAAGTTCGTCTGATAAGCTAATTTCCGAACTGGTTTTTAGGTGTGTCTCCAAATTATGTTTGAAGGATTTATTTTGGAGAAAAACTTAGAGCTATGGTGAAAGAGTTCATATTTGCCAAGGTAAGGGTGGGGTTATTTCATGCTAAAGGGTTGTATGATAGTATGTTATAGTGGGTTTAATTCTATACTTTGATATCCATGTTCTTCTATGTTGCAATTTTGGGTATTTGATGATTGTTGAAATGTGATGATATAAATGTGATAAGTTGTGTGCAATTGATAATCTATGTGTATTAGATTGTTATATTTGTTGTGAGTAAACCATTGATAGTGAAATAATGGGTTTTGTAATAGAATTGGAAAATAATGGAATAGAAATATAATAGTTGAATTGAAATTAATATAGTTTAATTATTAATTGGATAGTTAAATTATTAGTTGAATTGATTCCAATAAGTCTATGTGATTGGAATATACTTGAACTTGGACCAATTATTCGGTTTATCTGTAAATTACGGTATTTTGAGAAATTGTTTGTAATTGTGTTTTGGCTTGAATATGTATGTTGAGAAATATATATTGTCATGCCAATGATGTTGTTTTGATATTGATTCTTTATGGTTAGTTGGTTAGCATTAATTCTAATGACTAATTGCTTGATGTTGAAAATGTGTGTTCATGTATAATTGGCAAAAATGAGAATTAACATGAGATAGTATGATTACTAGTGTTAATTGGATTGTGTGAATCGTAATTGATTAATTGGCCTCTCATATGTGAATGATGTGTGTGTGTTGTGAATGTTGTGTACAATTGGTGGATAATTCATAGAGTTGAATTATTGTTATATGTGGAAAGTTAAGATGGTAGAGATGATCTTAATTGCATATATTTGTGAGATTGTACATACATTCATATCATAGTGTGCCTTGAAACATAGGTGGAATTGCTTTGAAACACAAGCGTGGCTTGGATTCTAGAGTGAATCGGAAAGCGGTAAACTATATGTTTACATTTGGTGGCTTTGGTCTTGTCCGGATCTGAAGCGTGGCTAGATTCTATATGAATCGGAAGCGGTGGAACTTTGGGTCCATATTGGGTACCACATGCATAGAGTCACATGTCTTGCATTGAGTTACATTGGAGTTATGTGATGTTTGAATATATGTAATTATGTGATTAGGTGATTGTTATGTGTGCATGAGATGTGATAATTAAATTTGGTGATGTTTGATACATGATTTTGGTGATATATGTAAATGAAACGTATATGATGAGAATGCAAATATATATATATATGTATTAATGATATATGTATATATGTGGAATATATGAACCATGTTTTGCCATTGTTGATAGTTTTATTAATTTACGTTGTGATTATGAAATATATGTTATTATGTGCTTGAATGACATACTTGTAAACTTGAATACATTGTTATAGTTGATAGTTAACATTATTGTTGTGATGCAAATTGCTTATATTGAGAAGTGGTGAATTGTGTATGATTTTATCTTTGCTATATGTATTATCATACTTTCCTTTATAATGTTTGATATCTCACCCCTTCTGCTGATGTTTCCCCTACCATGGGAAATGGGCAGGTACTCAAGTATAGTTGTGGAAGTTTGTAGATTCACCGTGTCTGGTTGGTGTGTCGCTCTGATACGTAGCACTCGGGGGTTGTATATATTGTTGTTTCTATGTTGTTCATGTTTTAGTTGTTGAGTTCCAAATTGGATAATGAGAAGTACTATGATGTTTGAAGTTGTTTCCGATTAAATAAGATGATTTGTTTATAAATTCGAATGTTATGATTCCGCTGCATATTACTATGAAGTTGGTTTGTCTAAGAGCTGTTATAAGTTGTTTTGTGCTTCTCTGAGATTAAAGTGCTATGTATCTGTTTATGAGTTGTTTATAGGAAGTAAATGTGATATCCCAAATGCATTGTTGATAGTTTTTAAAATACTCTGATTTCTCGCATGATATTTTTGGGTAGAATTTGGGGTGTTACATTAGTGGTATCAGAGCCTGGTTGGTCCGTCCGGCCAAGTTGTCGAGTCAGTTGAGTTGTGTGACAGTTGAATGATGTTAGTGTTTTATTCCTTAGTATGCGACATGTGTGTGAAACACTGTTGGTACTTGTTCGTTTTGTTGCAGGGTTAGTTTGAGCGAAGTAGGGAAGAAGCTGTGCTTCTTGGATATGTTTCAGTTGTAAGTTATTGGTGCAATATATTTCTTAAGAAGACAGAGCAAGCAATGTAGAAGTTTGTTGGTTTCCGAATTCGAAGGTAACATGGATTTAAGA
This sequence comes from Vicia villosa, assembly GCF_029867415.1. Classification (NCBI taxonomy): domain Eukaryota; kingdom Viridiplantae; phylum Streptophyta; class Magnoliopsida; order Fabales; family Fabaceae; genus Vicia; species Vicia villosa. Next base: position 44,081,195 of record NC_081183.1, on the reverse strand, counting down.
TTTTGGTTGTTTAATAAGTCGGAACGTCTTGGAATAAGGACAATTGTTATAAGATGGAATTTAGGAAGTTGTCATATTCAGCATTATTGGTGGACTGTGAAGTTATCAGTTTAAGTAACCGTTGCGTAGGATGTTGACGTAAGAATAATTATTAAGCGACGAATTACGATAGACCTTGTCAAGGGATCCTTGGCAAGAGATTGGAAAAGTTGTCGAAGTTGTTGGAACGTTCAAGTCGGAGTTAGAAATGCAAAGGGACGAGTATGATTCCAAGAATAAAAAGTGTTGATAGTGGTCTAAAGGAATTATGTTCAAATGTTATCACAAGGTGTGTGTTAGCATGTTCAGATGATTTTGGGAGTTAATGAAGTATGGTACTTTTGGTGACGTAAAGGATTCTATTGCAGTTAAGTAACGATGGTTTACGCTACCATTATGGTTGTCGGCTATCTATTGACAAATTGAGGAACTGATCACCCTTAATCTCTTGTTGATAGTAGACGGAATCGTATTGGAATGAGATAGACTTGTCTTACCAGCTTGATAATATTGGAAGTGAATAAGTCTGTGCAAGATGGTGCGATGTTGTTTAGGTTGTTTGCAACTTTGGATGTTCATGAGGAAATAACGATTGGGGGATTATCGATAGTTGGCGCATTTGCATAAGTGTTTCCTGAAGATGTAAGTGATTTACCGTCAGAAAGAAAAGTTGAGTTTTCAATCGATTTAGTTCCTGGAACTAGTCTTGTATCGAGGGCTCCATATAGGATGTCTGCTTATGATGTTAAAAGAGTTGAAGAGTCAACTTGAAGATTTGTTTGAGGAGAGGTTGATTCGTTCGAGTGTGTCGTCTAGAGGTGCATATGTTTTTGTTGGTTAAGAAGAAGGAAGGTTTTGCAAGGCTTTATGTTGAAACAAAAAGGACAAGTTGTAGCTTATGCTCCAAAGCAACTTAAGATTCATGAGAGAAATTATCTGACGCAAGATTTTGAGTTGGCCGCCGTTGTTTTTGTTTTAAAACTTTGAAGGCAATACTTATTTGGATCAAGATTCTATGTGTATAGTGACTACAAGAGTTTGAAGTATTTGCTTGATCAGAAAGAGTTGAATATGAGACAGAGAAGGTGGTTGGAATTCTTGAAGGACTAGGATTTTGCTTTGAATTATCATCCGGGAAAAGCGAACGTTGTAGCCAATGCATTGAGTAGGAAATAATTGCATATGTCTATGTTGATGATTCAAGAATTGGAATTGTTGGAATAATTTCGAGATTTGAGTTTGGTATGTTGAAGCTTACTTGTGGTATTCTTGATGAGATTAGAGAAGGTCAGAAATTGGATTTGAAATTGGTTGACAAGATGAAATTGATTGATTGAGGATAAGGTGATAATTTTCGGATTGACGAGAACGGTGTCATGAGATGTCGTGATTGAATTTGTATTCCAGATGTTTCGGATTTGAAAAAGAGAATTTTTGGGATGAAGGGCATCAAAGTGGTTGAGTAATTATCCTGGTGCTACTAAGATGTATCAAGACTTGAGAAAGTTATTTTTGTGGCGAGGTATGAAGAAGGATATTGCGTAATTTGTGTATTCGTGTTTGACTTGTCAGAAGTCAAAGATTGAACATCAGAAACCGTCTGGTTTGATGCAACCGTTGTCCATTCCTGAGTGGAAGTGGGATAGCATTTCTATGGATTTGTTTTGGGTTTTTTCTAGGAAATCGATTAATTGTGAGGCAATTTGGGTCATTGTAGATGGATTGACGAATTTTGCTCACTCTATTCCGATAAGCAGGGATTATCCGATGGAGAGACTTGCAAAGTTGTATTTTGAAAAGATTGTGAGTTGGCATGGTATTCCATCGAGTGTTGTTTCTGATAGAGATCCGAAGTTTACTTCTAGATTTTGGAAAGTTTTGTAGAGTACTTTGATTATTAAGTTGTGTTTGAGTTTTGTTTATCATCCGCAAGCTGATGGTCAAACGGAGAAGACGATTCAGTAACTTGAGGATCTTTTGAGAGCTTATATTTTGAAGCTTTGTATGGTCGAAGGTGTGGAATGCCTTTGGGTTCGTGTGATTCTGGGGAGAGTAAGTGTAGTTTTGGAGATGAGATGGTTGTGTCGATGGTATTTTCGAGGACGAAAATATTCTAAGTGGGGGAGAGTTGTAACATCCCGATTTTTATTAATATTTTTATTAATTATATTAGTAATTATATTGTTTGGTGTTTTTAATAATAACTTATTTATTTAGTTATTATGTGATATAATAATTATTTAAGTATTTAATTATGTGAGTGTTTGTGTTGTTTGACTTAATTGAGTTATTAGAGAGATATAACTAAATGGGCCTAAGTGATAGAAACATAATGGATGGATTGATGGGTTAAGCCCAATTGACATAAGTGAGATAGTAAGAGAAGGTTAGGGTTTTAGAGGTTACTATTTTCATTTGGGGGAAAAGATAGGAAGAAGAGAAAAGAGGCAAAAGGGAAGAAAACAATGGTGGAAGAGAAAAGTTAGAAGAAACCTCATTTTCGCAGCAAGTTTCAGCATTGAGTCACCTTAGCAAAACGGATGTATCTCTCAATCCAACCGTTGGATCGTCGCGTGGTTTTGACACAACGTTCCTGACTCATAGAGGTAAGTTCTGACCGGAGCGATTTTGATTTTGAGGGTTTTAAGTTCGTCTGATAAGCTAATTTCCGAACTGGTTTTTAGGTGTGTCTCCAAATTATGTTTGAAGGATTTATTTTGGAGAAAAACTTAGAGCTATGGTGAAAGAGTTCATATTTGCCAAGGTAAGGGTGGGGTTATTTCATGCTAAAGGGTTGTATGATAGTATGTTATAGTGGGTTTAATTCTATACTTTGATATCCATGTTCTTCTATGTTGCAATTTTGGGTATTTGATGATTGTTGAAATGTGATGATATAAATGTGATAAGTTGTGTGCAATTGATAATCTATGTGTATTAGATTGTTATATTTGTTGTGAGTAAACCATTGATAGTGAAATAATGAGTTTTGTAATAGAATTGGAAAATAATGGAATAGAAATATAATAGTTGAATTGAAATTAATATAGTTTAATTATTAATTGGATAGTTAAATTATTAGTTGAATTGATTCCAATAAGTCTATGTGATTGGAATATACTTGAACTTGGACCAATTATTCGGTTTATCTGTAAATTACGGTATTTTGAGAAATTGTTTGTAATTGTGTTTTGGCTTGAATATATATGTTGAGAAATATATATTGTCATGCCAATGATGTTGTTTTGATATTGATTCTTTATGGTTAGTTGGTTAGCATTAATTCTAATGACTAATTGCTTGATGTTGAAAATGTGTGTTCATGTATAATTGGCAAAAATGAGAATTAACATGAGATAGTATGATTACTAGTGTTAATTGGATTGTGTGAATCGTAATTGATTAATTGGCCTCTCATATGTGAATGATGTGTGTGTGTTGTGAATGTTGTGTACAATTGGTGGATAATTCATAGAGTTGAATTATTGTTATATGTGGAAAGTTAAGATGGTAGAGATGATCTTAATTGCATATATTTGTGAGATTGTACATACATTCATATCATAGTGTGCCTTGAAACATAGGTGGAATTGCTTTGAAACACAAGCGTGGCTTGGATTCTAGAGTGAATCGGAAAGCGGTAAACTATATGTTTACATTTGGTGGCTTTGGTCTTGTCCGGATCTGAAGCGTGGCTAGATTCTATATGAATCGGAAGCGGTGGAACTTTGGGTCCATATTGGGTATCACATGCATAGAGTCACATGTCTTGCATTGAGTTACATTGGAGTTATGTGATGTTTGAATATATGTAATTATGTGATTAGGTGATTGTTATGTGTGCATGAGATGTGATAATTAAATTTGGTGATGTTTGATACATGATTTTGGTGATATATGTAAATGAAACGTATATGATGAGAATGCAAATATATATATATATATATATATATATATATATATATATATATATATATATATGTATTAATGATATATGTATATATGTGGAATATATGAACCATGTTTTGCCATTGTTGATAGTTGTATTAATTTACGTCGTGATTATGAAGTATATGTTATTATGTGCTTGAATGACATACTTGTAAACTTGAATACATTGTTATAGTTGATAGTTAACATTATTGTTGTGATGCAAATTGCTTATATTGAGAAGTGGTGAATTGTGTATGATTTTATCTTTGCTATATGTATTATCATACTTTCCTTTATAATGTTTGATATCTCACCCCTTCTGCTGATGTTTCCCCTACCATGGGAAATGGGCAGGTACTCAAGTATAGTTGTGGAAGTTTGTAGATTCACCGTGTCTGGTTGGTGTGTCGCTCTGATACGTAGCACTCGGGGGTTGTATATATTGTTGTTTCTATGTTGTTCATGTTTTAGTTGTTGAGTTCCAAATTGGATAATGAGAAGTACTATGATGTTTGAAGTTGTTTCCGATTAAATAAGATGATTTGTTTATAAATTCGAATGTTATGATTCCGCTGCATATTACTATGAAGTTGGTTTGTCTAAGAGTTGTTATAAGTTGTTTTGTGCTTCTCTGAGATTAAAGTGCTATGTATCTGTTTATGAGTTGTTTATAGGAAGTAAATGTGATATCCCAAATGCATTGTTGATAGTTTTTAAAATACTCTGATTTCTCGCATGATATTTTTGGGTAGAATTTGGGGTGTTACAAAGAACAATATAATAAATTGCGAAACTTGTCAAGTATGTTATCAAAGTAAGTAATTAAGATCGATGGTGAGTGAAGGATGTTCTCGGATTTAAATTCAATTGACATTTATCAGAAGCTTGATAAAATCATAGCGACTACACGATAAACCTCCATAAGTCATAAATCAACCGCATACAATTCTCTTCCATATTTGATCTTTTTTGATTCGGGACACGGAATATTGCGCTATGTTAAGCAGATCACCAAGTGATTTATGTAGAAATCACCCTACAACGAGGCCGATCAAAACTTTATATGCTAATTCATGCGAGAGAAGCGATATATAGATCACTCTCCGAAAGCAATACCGCACGAAAAGAAAATAGGTAACGATCTAGTCTTTACCAAGAATCCATAATAATTCTCAAGGTAATAAGACTTTCATCGATAAAAAGAAAAAGAAATAAAAGATGGAACCACATTAAAAGCTCCTTTCATCCATAATTTCAATCACTTAATATTGCGGATTCGGATTTTCATCCTATCGACGCCCTAAGTCAATTGATATTAGAGAGAAATTAGGACTCTAGTTTGTGACTCAAAGAAAATATCAAAAAAATGGAGTAGAAGAAGTGTTAGAACCAAAAACAAGTCAAAAAACCACAAAAACAAGCATTATGCCTTATGGAAATCGATTTCCCTCTGTAGGAAATCGATTTCCTGCCTGCAAAGTTCAAAATTGGCATAAAAACAAGGTGGACATCGATTTCTTACAGAGGGAAATCGATTTCCTGGAGCACGAATTTTCCATCAAATAGGACCATTATAGCATCAAAGATGCATCACACACAAGCACAACAGAATAACATTATGATAGATGAAAAAAGATGGAGAAAATTACCAAATCATGAACAAAACTTAGATATATTTCAAGAATCACCAACACAAATCTTGATCTCTCAATAATTGAAGGAAAAAGAGTGAAATGAATGGTGGTTTAGCTCAAAGTTTGTGAGGTTCAAGATGTGACTCACAAACTTTATGAAAGAAAAAGAGCTTTGGTGAATTTGGTAGGGATGAAGAGAGAAATTGCAAGGGGTTTGTTGGCTTTCCAAGCTTGAGAAATGAGAGAGTAATGGTAATTTGGTCTTTTTGCTTCTGGTTAATTGGCCTGTGTTTAATTGGTGTTTAAATGGTATTTAATTGGTAAAATGGTATTTAAATGGTAAAATGATATTTAAATGGGTTTAATGAAGGGAGTTAATTTTGGTGAGGTGGAAAATTGGTAAAATGATAAAAATGATCAAAGAAAATAGGTGCCAAAATGATGTCATACTTCCCTTCTTATTTTTTTGAATTTCGCCTTAGGGAAATCGATTTCCCTCATAGGTAAATTGATTTCCATCTTCAAATTTTCAAAAAAATCTTCTTCTTGCACTGTTTTAACTTTTGTCCGACCTTTTACCTGTAAAATATAAACAAAAGAGACAAAACACATATTTTTGGATTTTGGTTAGTATAAAACAAATAAGAAGCTAAAAATGCTTGATGGTTCCTGATAGGTAAAATAGCAAGTTTACTATTTTGCCCCTGTAGTAATAAAGGGAAAATTCTCCGAATATCGAATCTCAAGGACTGCTTGACGATACAGAGTTTTTTAGTATTTCAATTAAACAAAAGTTCAAAAGGGGTTTTGATTTTTTTTGCAAATAAAATAAATTCAGAATAATAAAACGATGAACAGAGATGAGTATAATACTAGGGATGGTGAATGATTTGATCATGCAACAAATATAACTATATCTTGCAACAATGGTTTGCCTAATTGATTATCAGTTCTTAAGGTTTATTATTCCCAAGTCCTCAGGTGATAATTCTTTAATCCCTCAACCTAATCACTATGTCCATAGAAATTACGGCTGACATTAAGCTATTAAAATATGTTCTCAGACAGATCATGAACAACAGCTAGTCCGGCTTAATTGTATCACACAAAATCAATTTCCGTTTGTCCGACAAAAAAAGCATTATAACAGTAAGAGAACAAATCAATATAGATCAAACCAAATTATCATTGCAAAAATATAAATTTATTCATCACAGATCAAAATCAGGGTCACCCCCCTAGCATTGGGGGGTTTAGCTACTCATAATAAAAACAGAAAATATAGTGTTAATTGTAGACATTACAGATAAATGAAGGAAATCCAATCTTCAATGGCAAAAGCTCATAGAGTTCTTCAATCCTTGCATCAAATCTGAGTTCTTCAATGGTGTATTTTGGTTGTTAAAGAGAATCAGTCAATCCAAGCATAAGGATCAAGCAAGGCGAAGGTTCAAGCATATCTTCTTCCTCGCGTTCATCCAAGATTGAGGAAGCAATGGAGATAACATTCACAACATCTTCTTCCTCAATATATCATTCAAGATCGAGGACGTATCAATGACGAAGCTTGCAAATCAAAGTCATGGCAGTCACAATATTCAAAATCCAAAGATCAAAAGGAGCCTTCAAAAGGAGAAAAGCGCCCGCTAAGTCAAAACGGAAAATCCCATAAAAAGAAAATAAAAACGACTTAGGCAAAAATCAGGGCATCCCGATGGATCAAATTCAATTGGTTCATGCAAAATTAAGGGATAAAAACAAAACAACAGCGAAATGCAAAGGATAATCTTGTGACTGCTAAACCATCAAAGCTTCACATCAATGCTTGGATCTTTACAACTTTTTTTCATCGGTGCTTGGATCTCTACTAAAGGCTTCTGCTCAACATCAAAAGCGATTCTCTTGCAAACAAGGCACATCCATTGGATTAGGCGAATTTTTAGGATTTGGAGAACATCAAGGAGAAAGGGGTGGGATAAATAAATTTTGAGCCTTATATCCATTGTTTCTTAAAACCGTGAACCGGGCCAAATTACAACATTCAAAAGTCCTAATTGAGGCAAGGTTAACTACGAAAGCATATTAAGCAGGATTCTGTTATTACTGACTCCTAAGGTTTGTTAAAACTGTTTCTAACCACTGCGCTTCTTCAAGCATTCATTCCTAATCATCCAGTCCTAATTTATAACGGATTTTGATTTCAAAACTTGCATACGCATCGCATTGGAGTTACTTCTCGAAGGGTACAACGTCATCTACGAATATACACTTAGCATCAAGGAGATCTCAAAACTGGTTTAATCAAAGGCGATCATTTTGAATAAAGACTCTGGAATGGGGGGAACCACATCTAGGGGGTTCTCCTAAACAGGGGCAAAATTTCAAGGATCACAGGGGCATGCAATCAAACATACTATTCACTAGGGGCATTCATCCTAAGGTTCAATCGACTTGGGGCACACCTCGAAGCAATCACAATCAGGGGCATGTCAAACATGGGAAGAATTCAAATTCAAAGGATAGAACACTATGGATAGCCCTCCACATCCTAGAGATCAAGGGCATACCCTTCAATCTAAACGTCGGAGCATATGACAAGGTTATTTCTTGGAGTACTTCCTTCATAGCTTGGAGATCATAGGCATCTTTTTTCCACTAAACATTGGGGCATGGGATATCAAATCCATAAGGTGAACAATTCAAAGGTTAAAGGTGTGGAGAACCTCCAAAGGTTAAAGGCACGGAGAACATCAAAAGGTTAAAGGCGTGGAGAATCTCGAAAGGTGTGGAGAATTCAAAAAAAAAGGTGAAGGTGTGGAGAATTACATAAGGGGAATAATTCAAAGGTTAAAAGGTGTGGAGAACCTCTAAAGGTTAAAGGTGTGGAGAACCTCCAAAGGTTAAAGGTGTAATGAACCTCGAAAAGGTTAAAGGTGTGAATTGCAAAAGGTGAAAGACATGGAGAACTTCAAAATTCAAAAGCGTGGAGTAATTCAAAAGTTCAAAATGGGGCAAGGCGCACAACAAAAGGAAAAGGCGTTCTCACACTTCACAACATCGAACGAAGCTTTCTCCTAAACTACGATCTTCAAAATTCAAAAAAACGGGGATTGGGAAATCGCGCTAGCATCACACCCCACCCTATCAAACAAACCTACAACTCCAGCGAGCTATATACGCTTTGGTTATCAACGACCTATCATTGGAGCATCATGCAAATACAGATAAATCATGCATTACATACATTGGTTGATACATTACCTTTTTAGGTAGTCTTCTTTAAGACAAATCGCACGATCCTTTCTAGGAATCTTCTCAGGTGGTCTTCTTTAAGACAAATTGTCATCCTTTTCAGGAACCTATTCAGGTGGTCTTCTTTAAGAAATTCTAAGAACCTTTCTAGGTAATCTTTTTTTAAGACATCTTTCAGCCTTTTCAGGTAATCTTCTTTAAGACAAAACTCACAGTCCTTTCTAGGAGCCTCTTCAAGCAGCCTTCTTTAAGACAAGTTGTCATCCTTTTCAGGAACCTCTTCAGGTCGTCTTCTTTAAGACATTTTACGGACCTTTTTAGGTAGTCTTCTTCAAGACATTCCTTTTTAGGTAGTCCTTTTTAAGACATCTTTCATCCTTTCCAGGTGGTCTTCTCTAAGACAAATTTCAATACTTTCTAAGAACCTTTTTTGGTAGTCTTTTAAGACATTGTCCAATCTTTCTAAGTAGTCTTCTTTAAGACATTCCTCATCCTTGATAAAAGCCTTTACATGTAGTCTTCTTCAAGACAAATTTTCATATCCATGCCAGAAACCTTTCCAGGTAGTCTTATAGAAGACAATTCTTCGTTTCACCCAACCAACATATGCATAAGCATTATCCACATACATAAACATTACCAAGCCGGCATAAGCATAGTCGTGGTGTAGGTGTAAATATGGTTTATACAAGTTCAATAAGGAGATAAAATCTTGGGGTTGACATCAGCATCAGCATCAACAAACATACATACGCATTAGCATATGCATGTCATCTGGGGCATTCACATACTACATATCATGGAGGTCCAATTTTCATTAGCAATCCAAATCATTTCAAAGTCCAGTGCTTGCCCTGGCAGGTGCATAAGAATCCAATTCTCGTTTGGTAGTCAGTTCCCGTCTGACTGGTACAAATAAATCTAATTCTCGTTTGGTAGTCAGTTCCCGTCTGACTGGTGCAAAAAAAAATCCAATTCTCGTTGGTAGTCAGTTCCCGTCTGACTGGTACAATTAAATCCAATTATCGTTTGGTAGTCAGTTCCCGTCTGACTGGTGCACAAAAATCCAATTCTCGTTAATAGTCAGTTTCCGTTTGACTGTTACAGCAAAACCCAGTAATCCTAATGGTGCAGGTGAATTTGTCCGAACCAGGGCAAATAATCCAAATGGTGCAGGTAAAATTTGTCCGAACCAGGGCAAATGATCCAAATGGTGCAGGTGAAGTTGCTATAAGCATAGCAAATTATCCTAAATGGTGCAGGCGAAGTTGCTATAAGCATAGCAAATTAGCCTAAATGGTGCAGGAGAAGTTGCTATAAGCATAGCAAATTATCCTAAATGGTGCAGGTGAGTTTGCTATAGCTATGGCAAATGATCCTATGGGTGCAGTCCTTTTCAGGAACCTTTTCAGGCAGTCTTCTTTAAGACGTATTCCATCCTTTCTAGGAGCTTTTCCAAGCAAACAAGGTTTTACAAAGGATTTTACAACAAAGATTTTCAAAAGGTTTCTCAATTGGGTTTATCACGTTAGTCCCTCGGCAGTGATATTCTCCAAAACATCATCAATAACAATCAAAGGTGTTATCTTTCTTTTCAGAGCTACTAACATACTTTAACTGACAATCATGCATCATTCAACTAACACACCTCATTCATACATATTGCATATACATACACCGCTCTCATTTATTTTGAGAAGCTCACTGCATCATACATCGCATGCATCATAACATTGCATAAAATTCAGGTTGCCTTTCTAGGCCGTGCTACAATCGAAACGCAGTGAGTACTTTCGAAAGCATCTGCTTCGCATTCGAAAGAGAGGGGTATTTACCTCGGGGGGCATCTGTAAGCCCATCTCCCATGGAATTTCTCCCCAACAAAGGAAAATTTCAGGGCATTTCAGTGTTCAATCATCTTCTACCTTTAGATTACGATGGGCAGACGTGCCTATCCGACTCTTCAGGTTTAAGAAGATTGAACAGGGGCAGCTGTCATACCCCAAAATTTGTCCGAAAAGATCTGTATCTTTTAATTCATCAAGGGTCAAAATTAAGAGCCATGGGGTTTGACATTCCTATTGTCAAACCCGCCCTCTTATAAAATGTCTTGAGAAATAAATGGGGTACGATTAACAAGTGTTTTCGAGGGTTTCGTCAATTTTTAATATTATATTCCTTTTACTAACATTTGCGTTTTTTGGATTATTATTAGTAATTTTTATTACTTCTAACTATTAGCATTTAATATTATTAATTTATTATTGTTAATATTGATAGGATTAGTATTAGGATTAATCAGGTTTATTATTTTAATTAGGTTTTAGTAATTGTATATATTAGAATTATTTTTAGGATAATAATAGTCTTATTAGAAATGATATTAATATTAATATTTATTAATTAATATTATTATTAATAGGATTATCATTTAGTTTCAATTATTGTTATTTACCATTATTATTTATTACATAATTTCTTTTAGTAAATAAAAATATAGTTAGTTTTTTTATTGTGAATAATATTAATAGTTATTATTATTACTACTAAATAAAATAAAAAAAAATAAAAAAAACAACGAAACAAGTTTGGATTTGCAAAGAACAGAGGATCAAAAATAAATATGGCAAGATTGGATTTGATTCCAAATCAAATATCTTGGCATTGAAAAGCAAGATTGCTGATCAAATCTGGAGACCTAATTGATAGTGTTATAAAAAGCAGAATTGGTTTAAGGGAGAGGGGGATTCGGCCTCCAAGAACTAAGGAAACCGATTGCAAAAATCTCCAGAAAAGTTCAAATTCGGATTGAAGATTGGAAGCAATTCATGGAGTTTAAAGGATCCTAACATGATCCTGGGGGTGTCCTAAAACGAACCAGATCATTACCTCAGTTTCACGCGTACAGAATCACGCCTCTAATGCCCACGGTTTGCAACAATTTTATTTACGTTCGATTTCACAAATTTATGATTAGCTAATGTGATTTTCCGGTGTATATGAGTTTATGATGATGTTCTGAAGCTCTTGGCATAATTTAATTGGAGTTTGGTTGCATATATAAGATTCCACCATTGTTAGGGATTAGAAGGTGGAAATTGGGATTCGTTCATAGAGGTAAAATTAATCCGAACCAAGGGTACCAATGGACTCATGGCGGATTTTCGGTTCAAATCATGTATTTAATCGTGATTTATGTTCAAGTTTTGTGGAATTGAGATGTTGCAGGTATTGGCCATGGTGCTGTTCGTACACAGCTGCAACGAAGAAGAACAGTGTCCGCGCCCCTTCATTTTTTTTGAGTTCTGTTTCATTCGTTTTTTTGTATATTATGGTTATGGATTATGGTTTTAACAACAAATCAATGCAGCGCAGGTGGTAAGGTGTTTGGCCGGTTAAGCATTGGACGCGAGTTCGAATCATGTTGGGCGCGTTTTTTTTCTTTGATTTTTCTTGTTCTCAGGTCCGGTGCATGCAGTCCACTAAAGCTTACCATGTTCCGCCATATATCAGCTGCTAAGTGGATCCAACACATCAGAGATGAAGGAGCATACCATGAGCACTCAATCCAGCCATATGCAATCGGGTCCAGGTTTTTTCATATATTTTTCTATTTTTATTATTTAGGTTAAATATAAATTATGTTTAATTTATTTAATTTAATTTAGGATTTGAATAATAAATTAGGAGTAGGATTATAATTAATTAGGATTATTCCGATTATCTCGATTTTTCGATTTAATTTATTTTAATCAACTTTAATCATTATAAATCATAAAAAAAAACCCTAGGAAGCTTATTCAGGCATTAGGGTTTGCCCAATCCCATTGCCCATTTGACAAAGCATATTAATTCTTGAATAATTCTCTCCTCGACCCGACTAAAGCTATTAGTCGCATTAGACGAGAGATAAAAGAATAAAACACGAGATTTAATATATAATTTAAAATACATTTAATTTGCTGCCCGCGATGATCGAATCTATCGATCTGAGTAACCAGCAATGCCCCATTAATCCGTTAGCTATATTGATCAAATCTATTGATCACCGCATCTAACGGTGACATATCAAATCAGGGTTGTACGCCCAAAACATTCAAAACACACTAAACCACGACACTACGGAATTTCATCCCTTCAACACTGCGATGTTCATAACTGCGATAAGGTAATTCAAAATACCTTCGAACTTCGCATTTCAAAACTACGATAGGCCATTCAAAAAGCCTTCAAACAACTTTCAACCATATCAAATTCAATTCTAAGGCGTACAACCTTGTGCCCGAACTACGTTGACTCTGATTCTCCCTAAGGAGATACGTAGGCACTTGGATAACCAAGGCGAGTCCCCCTTCCCTAAAACCTCAATTCACTTTCAAATCTCAATTTCAGCCCTATTCACTTCCTTAGCTATTGAATCTAAATTTTAGCCATAAAGTCTTTGCCTTAACATAAAACCTTAGGAAAGGGTTGAGGGTGCCTCACACCTTCCCTCGACCTGATTATAATAACTTACCCTGATCTCTAAACTGCGTAGGGTTTCCTATTCACCCTTCAGAATAGGTGGCGACTCTAAAATATTAATTTTTAGGGCAGGTTGCTACAGTAGTTAATAGAGGCATTTGGCCAGATGGGCCTGTATTTTGTGAACTTCGACCTACTGAACCGACATTAGGCTGAAATGTCGCCGCACTAGGTGCAGTATACGTAGATCTTGCCCCATGTAATCTTGCCATATACCAAAACGGCATTCCATAAGGGTTTCCGGGTCTCCAACCCTCGAATGTAGATGAGGATGGTCTAGGGGTATGTTGTTGATTTGCGAAATTTTTCGCGAAATATGGTATTTCTATTGTGCCTGTGAAAGGAGGCATGGTAGTTGAACTGGAGACTGGGATTGTCCCCGTTGGCCCTGATGTATTTTCGTTCATAGCCTGGGAACTTACTATGGCCGCAGACCCTGTCTACGTGGGTACTTCTTGCTCTCCTTGCGTAGAAGTCGGAACATTTGTAGTACTTGCTGCTACTGTTCCTGACCCTTGTGGGGGATCTTGGTTTCCCCCACCACTGGTCGAATTGACCATTCTCTTGTTGTACCTTCTTTTAGGAACCGGTGGTGCGCTGTTGGTTAATTTACCACTCCTAAGGTTCATACAAGGTCTTGATATATTCTAGACAAAAACAAAACAACAAACTAATGACAAACTGTTTGACACAGTCCCACTGGGCATGCCAATTTGTTTACGGTGATTTCCGGTAAACAACCGCTAGTCTTCCAAACTATGAATATACTTTGGTTACTCGCAGGATCGACTAGATTGATCTAGGACATAGTCAAATAGTTTCCTTTCGAAATAATTTGGTTCATGTTTGTTGGTCTTTTGCTTCGTAACTTGGTTATGGTATGAACATGTAAATTACTTGCGAAATAAACTATCCAAACTCACAACTAGAAGGAAACTTGTTATACATGTAAATCTACCTTCGACAGAAATGTAAAAGAAATGTAGATTTTAGAAAAAGAAAGTACAAAAATGTAAAGTGCGTGAATGTAACGTGCAGGAATGTAAAGTGCAAGAATGTAACAACTTATCAAAGAAAAGACATAGAAACTTAAAATAGAGGAAAGACTATGTGAAATGGTAAAAGAAACTTAAAGATATTTAGATTCTGCGAATAGAAATGCAAACATTTTAAATCTGGTGTCATACGTACATTTCTCAGCGAACTCTTTCTCTTAACATTTGATACTTGAGTAATTTGTGAGTGATTTATACAAAATGAACACACTGGATCCTGATACTAAGACCCTTATTTATACTAATTCGACCCTAACAGTCCTATGCTAACGAACTGCCACGTTACTCGCATGCATACATTTCGAATCCCTGGGGCGCCATTTCTCCTTGTTCAGTTACACAGAATGTTTTAAAATTCAAATCCTCCCGCCTGAATCCTCTTTTGACATGTAGCAACATGATCTTTAATAAGAATGCAACGAAATACTGCAAGCTTCAGTACTCTTGTATTTTGAAAAACGCTTAAGTCTTGAAGATAATTTATCCCGATTTCAGCTTCGATTTCAATCATCTTCATTATGAATAACATTCTCGGAAATGACCATTAAAAGCCATTTATTCTCAGGAATGGCCATCGAAAGCCATTTTTCTTCGAACTCTAATTCTTCAAGGAACATACTCTTTAATAGAAATCTCCAGCTAACAGTCGGGAATGAGAGGGAGAGGGAGACCTCTATGAGAGTTCCCTCCCCGTTTTCTGTAACACCCCATACATACATTGCCTAGGATATACGTATATGGCATTAAAATGGTACTCGAAAGTCATAAACATAAGCAGCGGAATAGATAATGTATAAGTACAAGTACAAAGCCCAAACTGTCATGGCCAAAATACATGAGTTCCAACTAGTACAAATACATATCCATAGTACAAAAGACGGAGATACAAAAGATCATAAACTACAACGAAATGCATCGCCAGGAAACGTCAACTCGAAGCTAAGTCATCTTACCCTTGCCTCGATCCACCTGTAAAAAGAATAATTGGAAAGGGGTGAGATTACTAAATCTCAGTGAGTCTCCCTATCTTACGGGTTCACTCAAGTCTACAGGGAACATGCAATCAACGGATTCACCGAGAATCCGGGTTACCTCACGGCTAGGTACAAGTGCAAACAAGGATACACCATCAATGGAAGTCCCATAACTATCCAAGAAGGCATCAACAACAACAGGCTCAACGCCATCACAAACAAGTATGCAGACCCGTACCCATGTACGAGGAATCCAGGAGTAGAATTTGCCTGTCTACCTAGGCTGCCAAACCACACCCTCGGTGGGTTACACCCGTACATCGCATCAAGAGACTTGCACAAGCACATCGCAAGACTAATCGGATACTCCTCCTAAATGGAAATCATCCGAGATGAGTTACAGCCGTGACATTTCCTAAATGGCGTCCGACCCCATCACTGTCCATACGCAGATGAGTTAACATCGAGTGCAAATACGCCATCTTGACAATACGAGCCCACCGGGCGAAAGCCTAGTGATCTTGCCTACGTGGCATCACTAGAGGTGAATCGGAAGTAATATTACCTACGTGGCATTACTTCTCCACCATACCAAGCACGCCGATATGGTAACATCGAGTGGGATACGCCCCGCAGGCCCTCACAAGCATATCGCAATGGTAGCTCAGGTGTGCAAAACATACCGAGAACGCAGATGAGTTAACGTCGAGTGGGATACGCCCCGTAGGCCCTCACAAGCATATCGCAACGGTAATGATGGAACTAAGTCCATAAACAGGACTTACCACCTAGTAGCTTAAGCTTACTCCGATTCAAGCATACACAAAACACCGAGATCACACAGCACGGTATAAGCCATCACACAGGCAATCACATACGAATGTTCAACCGGAACAAACAAATCACAAAATAATAATGCCACAATATAATCCACACATTTTGTATTTCACACATACAAGCATATCCAAGGGATTTTAGTCATATCATGGTCTTATATAATTAAAACACATACTAGAATGCCATACAAGTCATAAGAGGCCTTCGATTCCGATACAAAACGAAACTGCACTCAAATGGGAGAAATATCAATTCTGCATCAGACTAGTTCGCTACAGCGAACTTCTGTTCGCTACAGCGAACTCAAACAGAAGCTAAACTTCTTCAAACCCAGGTCAGTTCGCTACAGCGAACTCAAACAGAAGCTAAACTTCTTCAAACCTAGGTCAGTTCGCTACAGCGAACTCCAGCGAAGCCCCGATTCGCTACAGCGAAGGAAAGTTCGTTACAGCGAATAAATCAATTCAACTCCCAGGTTTATTCGCTACACAGTTCGCTACAGCGAATCGTTCGCTACAGCGAATGAAAGTTCGCTGCAGCGAACTCTGCAAAATCAGCAAAAATCCAGAACGCGTTTGGGGTTCCCAAACCCCAAAATCTTACATGCAATCATTCTTGATGGAGCAATAAGACATGGTAAATGTACATACACGAATTACTACTAGAATAGAGTCTCAAACATGCATGAATAAGGATTATAGAACACATACTCTAAATCCCTTAATCCCTCATATGACATAAACCCCAAAAGTTTCCCCAAAGTCTCTATATATGAGACTCACCTGATTAAGCTGAGGAAGAAGCTCTGAAAATCAGAAGTAGATGATGAAGATTGATGGATCAAAGGTGCATGCAAGGCTGAAAGTTGAATGGGTCTTCTCCTTCCTTCTTCTTCTTCTCACGTTTTCTTCTCTTTTTCTCCTCTCCAAAATTCTGTTTTTGGCTTCTAAAAATCAGAATTGTTCCAAAACCAAACAATCCTTAAGACTTAGATAGAGTGCAAAGACAAAAGTATCCCCCAACTAAACTTTATTTACCTTAATGCCACTTGGTTCCATCTCAACTAAATGAAATTCCTATCATTAATCTCTTAATGAAAAATTAGAATATTACATTCTCCCCCCCCTTAAATAGAATTCGTCCTCGAATTCGAAAACTTACCAGAATAAGTGAGGATACAACTCCCGCATCTCTGATTCGAGCTCCCAAGTCGCTTCGTCAGGACGCGACTCTTCCCACAACACATTCACAAGAGGTATCTCTTTGCTTCTCAACGACTTGCTAGCATACTCCAAGATACGACAAGGTTTCGGTTGAAAAGAAAGATCTGGTTCAACTTCAATTGTATCCGGTAGGATATGATTAAATGAATCCGACACAAACTTCCGCAACTGAGACACATGGAAAACGTCATGCAGCCCGAATAGTGAAGGAGGCAACGCTAACTGGTATGCGACTTCACCTATTCGTCTCATGATCTGATAAGGTCCTACGTATCTCGGGCTAAGTTTGCGCGTCTTAAACGGTCCTTTCAACCTCAACCTCGGAGTCACCTTCAAGAACACATGATCTCCCACATCAAACTCCAACGGTCTCCTTCGTTTGTCCGCATAACTCTTCTGTCGATCTTGAGCTTGTTTCATCTTATCTCGAATCATCTTAACCTTCTCCGTGGTTTCTTGAATTATCTCCGGTCCAAGAATTCCCTTCTCGCCAACTTCAGACCAACACAACGGCGATCGACATTTCCTCCAATACAAGGCTTCATACGGGGCCATACCGATACTCGCATGATAGCTGTTGTTATACGCGAATTCTATCAAAGGTAAGTTATCTTTCCAACTTCCACCAATTTCCAATATACATGCCCTCAGCATATCTTCAATGGTTTGAATAGTCCTTTCCGTTAGTCCATCTGTCTGGGGGTGGTTAGAAGTGCTCAAATTCAGATTTGTACCCATTTCTTGATGAAAAGCTTTCCAAAATCGGGAAGTGAACTTCGGATCTCTATCTGACACAATGCTAGAAGGTACACCGTGCAATCTCACAATCTCCAATACAAAAAGCCTCGCAAGGTGAGAAACCTTGTGAGTCTTCTTAACCGGAAAGAAATGCGCGGACTTAGTCAAACGATCCACTATCACCCATATCGAGTCGTGCCCACCTAATACCCGTGGTAGTCCCACAATGAAGTCCATGGATATACTGTCCCATTTCCAAACAGGAATATCCAATGGTTGCAACATACCACCGGGCCTTGCGCGTACACGGGTATTCCAATCAGACGAGAGTACTCCTCCAACGTAGGCATGAGCTGATAATCTGGAAAGGTGAAGCAGTGATACGTTGGATCGTAAAACTGTACCAAGATGGGAAGGATCCCATCCACAATGTTGGTATTGAGCAAAGGCAGAAGTTTTCCATACTTCTCCTTGAAAGCCTGGGGGTTGACCACCAGTTTTCCGAGCATCCCCAGTTCCTCGACCTGGGGAATCTTGAAGGTGTATTTCCTAGCTCTCTTTCTTCCGTAATCCATGGTATAGATCCTTAAGTCCTTTCTCCGTTTCTCTCTTTCTATGAAGTTCAAAACGTTCGTTATTTAGTTTCCTTGAAAAACAACTCGAAAAAGACTCTTTTGTTTTTATTTGTTTATTAATGAATGATGCATGACTGCATGAATGCACACACAAGAGTTTTAAACAAACATGGCGTTGAAGGGTATAGTGGTCATGAAGTCAAAACGCAAACCTCGCCCTAATGGTAAACTAAGGATAAGGATTTTTGTACCTGTAGAACGGGTTCTAGGGGTCTCAGAGTTTTTGCTCAACCTTAAAGATACGTTGATTGGTATCTATAAGAGAGTTTTCTTTGAGCGTAGTATCTGCGTGACAATTACTTTCGTAATCACCGCTCTACGTCCTAAAAAAGGCTTTAAGTGGGTTTAATGTGTTTCTAGGTCCTCCTGGTACAAATCAGTCTTGGAATGCAGTGGCGCAGTTAATCACAACCAGCCAGGCAAATCCCAAGAGTAGACTTGGAAACCAAGATTAGAGGGTCTTCACCGGGAAGACATCCTCCATCCTATCTTATGTTGCACTCAAATCCGGGTATAGGATTTCTCACCACAAGGGGGAATCAAGCCCTCTCCCGATACAGAATAAACAAAATAAACAAATATATATGCAGCAAACACATGAAATGACACATAGGTTAGGCAGAACCTCTCTTGTTTGAGGGGGAATTTGGCATCCCTAATTCCTCATTGGGGCTGGACCAGCAACAGGTCAACCATTGGTTTGGATGAAAAACCAAGGTTTTTAACACTTATATCCCCAGCAGAGTCGCCATTTTTATTTGTGGTGTCGTTTTTTTACCTCCCCGTTTCACTTGGGAGGACGGCACGCTAGACCCTTCACGCGAAATTTGGAAGGAGAATGCGCCCGTGGTGGGATGTATTTTATTTCAGTTCTTCCTACGATATCACACGCACTTTCTTATTGTCCTACGAGTAGGAAAGAGAAAAAAAGATCTCAACTAAACCCTAAGACTTTGCTAAGTGTGGGGATTTCACCTAGACTAGAAATTCTGGAGTCTGGGGGGTCGGTTATACATAGGGAAGTGTTTAAACACCCTACATATCTGTAGTACTCTACAGGAACCTTCTCTGTGTCATTGTGATTGTGTTTATTGCTAATGATTGGGAAAGTTTCTCCTTTGTGTTAGGAGAGAGAATTGAATTGATTTAAAAAAGACAGACAGACAAACAAACTGACTATTTTTGGTATTTTATTAGCTCGCTGAGGTTCCTTGTGAACCTCGTGCCTACATATCCCTAGCGGAAGTCAGAGCTTAATGTAGTTCGGGGAACTAACTAGGGAAATTAATGATTTTTGGTGCATTGCTTGAAGCTCAAGGTTGAAGCTTGGATTAAATATCTGTTTACAGTAAAGAGACATGGAATCATCTTTACAGAGAGGTATTTGTACTATTCTACCACAAACATTTAAAAGAGTGACAGAATAACTGAATTCATTTCATTCAAGAGGGGGACCTTACTTGTGTATGTGCAAGTATACCATTCAAATGCCTCTTAAATGAAAGAAAGATGCTCATCCAAATTAGGGAAAGTTACCACATGTCTGGGTTTTACTGCCAGCTCATGCCTTTCAAAAATCCTAAATGGGAGACTTGATTAAAATTGAAATTGAAATTGAAATGTTGAAATGTTTGTTTGTTTGAATGTGGTAGAGTAGTATAAATATCTCTCTATAGAGATAAGCTATGTCTATCTACTGTATGAAAGATTTGACTTTAGCTGGCTTGCATGAGGCCCAAGCTTGAGGCTTTTTGATTGATTTATTGACTTATTGAAATGATAACTCTACTGGGGAAAATTTAAACTAAAGAGTTTTTTTGGTGTTCTGTACAAAGCCCAGAATTGAGGCTAACTCTTTTTTAGGGATTTTATCTTTTAAAGGAATGAGTCTTTGAATTTGAAGGAGTGATTTTGGAGGCTAACCCTTTCTAGGGGTTTTGACTCAGCTGGAGAAATTATCTCCTAAGAGAATGAATCTTTGGTTTTTGAAGGACCAATTTTGGAGGCTAACCCTTTCCAGTGGTTTTTGTTAATATGAAAGAATGTGTGGAGGCTAACCCTTTCCAGGGGTTTTTTGACTTTTTATTGACTGAAGTTGGAGGCTAACCCTTTCCAGGGGTTTTTATTAAAATGAATGGCAGAAAGATTATCTAGTGGAGACTTCTTGTTTTAAAAGCCCAAGATTAAGGCTGACTCTTGGTGGTGATGAGCAAATATGGATCCTAGACTCTGCTAAGGAAAATGGATGAAGGTAAGGGTGACAGAGACTGTCCATGTCTCTCATTCCAAAAATGTACTCAATGTAAAATTGAGACAAACTTAGCTTGTTTAAAGTCTGGTTTTAAAAGAGTGGAAGAAACCCACCAGGATAGGCTAAAAGGTGACTAAAGACCTGTTCCTATGTTTATAAGAAACCTGATGGGTCCTTGTATACAAGCTCAAGAGGAAGCTGGAAATGCTTTTAAGAAGCCTGTGGGTCCTTGTACAAAGCCCAAGAGGAGGCTAATCGAGGGTCCTTGTTACAGCACAAGAGAAAGCTATATAGTTTTGAACTTACTTTGGCTCTAAGCAAATGGGTAAGAGGTTTCACCGGGAATAATTCCTCTTTGGGTGGACGTATCCTATTTTGGGTTCTAAGGTTTTTGCCAAGATGTTTCACCGGGAATAATTCATCTTGGGGGGGTTTGAACTACAGATCTCTAATTAGGAAAGAGCCTTCACCGGGAAGACATTCTCAATCCTAGGCCATATTCCTATAATATATATATAGTTTAACTGTCCTAGGGTTTACACTCAAACGTAGTTCTAAACAAATATATGTACAGTTTAAATTTGACAGTAATTTAAACAAAGACTGTTAATTGAAAGCTTGTAAAGCCTAACCTCGATGGAGTGGAGGCCTTTGAAGAAGTATGTACAAAGCCTTACCAGCAATTTTTGTTGTTTTGTTGATAACAATTGAATATTTATGATAAACAGTTAAAGGTTTTCGAAAACAGAAGAAGTGAAGATGGACAAAGGTCACATAGGTATCTGAAGAGTTTCACCGGGAATAATGCCCTTCAAATACCAGAAGAATGTTTTGAAAACATAAAGGAGATTTTGTAAATATAGTTTTTGAAAACAAACTATGAAAAGAAAGAAGGTGTTGGGTCTTACACTCTATTAGAGGCCCATGAAAATGATTTACTGTTTATGAAAAACAGTTGAAAATGATTTGAAATGACACAAGGTTTTGTTGTCTGAAAACCTTAGTCGTCTGTTTAATTAAGATTTGAAAACAGTTTTGAAAATTGACAAAAAGTCAACTTAATTAGGGTTTAGACAAAGTCTAAACCTAATTAAGACCTACAGGATTAGGGTTTTATCACAAAAATATTTTCAAGAGATTAGGTTTTGAAAATCAAGAGAAAACTATATTTGAAGTATTTTAAAATACTTAAAAATGTGTTACTTTAAACCTAAAAATATATATATCAAATAAATAATATTTTTGTGATTTTTTGGGTTATTCATAAAATAAATATATTAAATGATAAGTGTGTGAAAAATAAATAGAAAATGATTTAAATTGATGGGTGATTTAATTATGTGAAGTTATAAAATAAAATGAAAGAAAATAGTGTTAAAAAAAAAGGTTTGGTCTTGCCAAGGGTTGAACCCACGCCCTATAGGTTACCAAACAAAACAAATACCAACTGGGCCACACGCGTGGCCTGCTTAAGGAAAGAGCCCATATGATTATATGTGAAAGCAAGGCATTAAATGAATTGGAAAAATAAAATGAACAAAAGGTCTGAGGGGGGATCGAACCCTAGACCTAAGGCAGGGCAAGGCTTTTGGACGCGCGCTGTAACCATTGGGACACTACGATGAATTCGTAGATAACACATCCATCATTCAAAATAAAATAAACTCGTTTCTGGGAAATTCAAAGTATGGCGCCACCATCTTCATCTTCAACCTCAAGCTTCAATTTTTTTGAATTTGCTATCTCCTTCATTTCTCAACCAAACTTAAAGATGTAAACATGGATTTTGCTCGTTTTTGAACGAGGATCATGATGGTATCCTTTGATTTTATTTATTTTCAGTATAATTCAAAATTCACACGCATGAACACGAAGAACCCTAAAACTGAAATTAAACATGAAATACTCTATATGCATGATTTGATGCAATTGATTGAGGGTTAATGATCCTTAAAGGTGCAGAAACCGACTGGTAACTTCATTTCTAATTTATCATGCATGAATTATAGAGTTGGAAGTTCTTGAGGCTTACCTTAAAAATGGAGATTTGGCTCTGATCAAAAGGTGTTACAGAGCTGTTGTAACGATCCAGATAGCTTCAATGACTCCTTTGGAAGGTGTTGAGATGCCTGGCTTTGAATGAAATTGCCCAGAACTTCTTGCTCGACCCCAACTGCAACAGCTCCAAGTGAGAGGTGAAGATGATGATTCTTCACACCCAGAAGTGTTCCAGAGGTCTGGATCACCTCTAAATGCCTCCCTCAATGTGTTTGAATACTTACTTCCAAAGAGAGAGCTTTGGTTTGAAGAATCCGAGTCTTCTTGCCAAAGAACCTTTGAAAAACCTAAGTATCTAGAAAGAAGTTAGAAAGCAAGGATTTTCTTGCTTTGGTGTGTTTTCTGAATGAGAAAGAGCCCTCTATTTATAGGCAATTGGTTCAGAGCAATTGAACTCAGTAAGCTTGCTTAGTGAAGTGAGTTTGGTTTCCTTGGTCATGAAGAAATGTGAGTAAGATCCATATGCAATGATGAGTTTTTTGATACCACTCCCTAGCCATCGGTTTTGCTTGATCTTAGGGGACAAATTTGCTGCAGAAATGAGCTCCAATTGGTTGGGAAAAGATGATGATTCATCAATTTGCCATAAATTCTCCAATGTAATCATTACATAATCACATGTCTTTGTTTTTGAGAATATTCTCCAATCCTTATGCAATGATGGAAATTGATGTATGGAATGCTTGCATATGTAGTAGAGGTCGTGTAGCATCACTTAGTGAAGCAAAATGCACAAAATTGCAAAGTTTCAAATTGTACATGACCTATAATTTCACTTCATGAGGCCAACTTTGAACAAGCATAACTCTTAGCTCAAAATGAATTTGGAGAAGGTTGAACACAATTTGGAAATCCCTAAACATCTACTTCAAATCATTAGTTTATGGTTCCTTCAGAATCCTTTGGCAAATTTGTGAAAAATGAGGCCCATGTTGGAAGAAAACTAGGTTAAAAAACACTTAGAAAATTTTCTAAGTGTTTATGACCTAAAGCTTCAAAATTTCCAAATCTCTTAAATGGCTGATCTTTTGAAAAAAGTTCCATTGTAAGATGTTGTTTTATTTTGCAAGATCTAAAACTTTCATGTTGGAAGTTTTTTGAGTTGTGTAGGTGAAATTTTGAGTTTCCACCATGCCTTCAAAAACCCTAATTCCCGACTTTTTGCTCCTTGATGATTCTCTTTGAATTTCTTTGGTCAAATGACTTTAATATCCATATATTGATGATATTGATCTTTGAAAGTCATGGTTTGACCAAAAATCTTAAAAGTCAAAGGTGATCCCATACAATTGACTTTTTCCACATAAAGTGAGATTTTGGACTTTTGTGTGGAATTAAGATCTTCTCCTCAAATGAGTGATGTAAATGGATTATATTGAGGTAGTAGAAGTCCTTGAACCATGTCTTGAGTTTTGGATCCATGCCCTGATTAAAAGTCAACCATCCAGGTGAATTAGGTCAAAAACCCTAATTGTCGACCAGATGAAATTGGTGACTGTGGATCTTGATTTGAGGTGTGATGTCCAGTGGATCTTATTGTATGGATCATTTGAAGATGATTGAAGTCTTTAAAAGATGTCCTGGAGCTTTTTAGGGTTTCCCAAAGGTAATCCCTGATTTCAGTCCTTGATAGGCTCAAAAAACCTAATCTGGTGACCTGAGCAAACCTGTACTCAGATGACTGGGTGTCTAATCATATAAAAGTGAAGCTTTTGAGTCCTATGATTGTGTTAGAGACCCATCCTTCTATTTATTGATCCTTTGCCTGAGTTTTCTTGTCTTTGAACATCCTTGATTAAATGCCAGATGAAGAAGTGACTGCTCTGGGTACTTGCTTTGACCTGATGAAAATCCTGAAGGTATGTCATCTCAGGGGGGTTAAAAATTAGGGTATGACAGCAACGTAGTCATATTAATTTGGTACATTTATTGTTTCAGTAACAGAACAACAGCCCCCCTACAAACTTATTCCAATTCTCCCATCTCAATCTACCCTTCATACTTATTTATTGCTACAAGAATTTGGAGATATTGAAATACAACATACAGGGATATTCAAATACAATAATTTAATTATTTCCATACATATACTATTGAATAATTGGAAGTTGCTAACTATTCTTAATGCAAATTTATCTTGTTCCTTATTACACATGAATCTCAAACTGTCTCTGAATGTGTACATTTCTGTTTTTTGCATTTCGAATTATGAAGCATGCATTCTGATTATGATGTATGCATTCTTTGATACATTAATCTTATGTTGTACAGGAAACATACGTGAGTAGTCTTACACAAGCCACACAAACTGGTAACGATGTAGATGGCTCAACAAGAATACAAATGTGGAAAGATGTTGCCGGAGGTAAAACACGGGGGCGGTGTTATAGAGTTGCACAATTGGCGCACAATGTAAGATATGGAGTGAGCTTCTTGACACAAGTGTCAATTACAAACCCCAATAGAGAAGCAGATAACCAAGCCATTGAGGCTGCCAGAGCTGAAGCTGCTGCTACACGTGAAGAGGCTGCACGAGCTAATGCACGAACAGATGAATTGGCAAAGCAATTTGAAGATCTTAGGAAAATGTTTGATATGTTTCAGTCTCGGACGGGTTCTTCTAGTGCTCCTTCGAGTGTACATGTTCATTATAACTACTCGGTACTTTTACTACTCCTTTGACTTCCTTTTAAAAAGCTTGATCTCTTGTTGAGACGTCTGTCTGTTTACTGTTTTAATATATAGCTAATTCTTCTGATTTCTTGATATGAAGTAATCGATGTCTTCCATGAACTCGTGATGAAAGTTTACTATAAACATGTGTATGAAGTTTTTATTAGATAGGATTCAGTAGCTGAGAGGGAAAGCCTATGTGATCAGCAAACTAAGCATATGCTCTTACATAATTCAGTGTTGTTATATGTTATATGCTGAGTTGTAAATATTAGGTGATTTCAATTCCAACACCCCCACCCCATCTAAACTCACATTAAACTCAATTAGGTAAGAGAATAAAATGTTCTACTGCCATAAGAATTGGGTTGTGTGTGTAAGAATTTTCTTGATTGTGTGAATTGTATTTTAAGTGTTTCTTGGAAAGATCAAATCTGAGATTTGAATTTGATTGTGTGAAATTTTAGGGTTGATGTGTTATGTGTAGATTCAAGTGTCTTTGATTTGTTTTATTTTTTTGAATGCTTTATGGAAAGATAAATTGGTGAAGGTTTCTAGATCCTTCCAACCATTAGAGATTTCAACGGTGATTTATGACTTGAGAGATTTATCGGAATCTCTTTCCCTCACTAATCTTTTAGCCTTTACTACTGTCCAACTATGAAGCACAACTACTCCAAAATTTATTTCATATGTATATCGGTGTTAAAGTGTATCCGACACTGGTGCATATATCTAGAAAATATTTATGTTGCACCATATGTTGAGTTTGTAATTATTTTCGTTATTTTCATATCCTCTACATATCGTACTCATTTTGTAGTAAGTATTTGGACATTATCGTACTCATTTCATACATATACTATATTTTATTATAGATGCTGGATTAATGCAGCTTCTGTTATGGTAGTTGTTGATATTATATTATAGCTGCTGGATTCTTGTTCACATTAAATGTTTTTTAAATGTTGCAGGAGGATGAGGAGGATGAGGAAGATGTTGCTGCTGATGATCGTGATTAGTAGGATGAGGAAGATGTTGCAAGAGGATGTGTTATGATTAACCTTATATCTAGTTTGACTTATAAATAGACTTATTTTGGTACACCTTGGTATGTTTAAGTAAACTTGTCTGATTATAAGATTGTGTTATAAGTAATGTATCACTTTGAAAATTTATCAGTATTGTAATGTGCTATTTTAGTTAGACTTATTTTGGTACACCTTGGCATGATTAAGTAAACTCCTTTGATTATAGGATTTTGTTATAAGTAATGTACCACTATGAAGATTTATCAGTATTGTAATGTGGCGTTTCTATCAGTATTGTAATCTGTTGTTTCAATCTATTGTTTTTATTTCAAAACGGTTAAATTATATTTATTAATAGTACTGTATTATATTTTATCATTTAAAGGTGTAATCAAAATTTAGAATATATAGGTTTAACAATAAACTGGTCAGACAAAAAAAAACAAAAAAAAATTAGCGTGGCTGAAACCGACACTAATAGTAAAACAAATTTTCTTCTTCTGGGAGTTAGCCAATCGCAAGTGAACACGTGACGTGCGGTAGCGACGTATGTAGGCGACGCTAATAATGAGATGTGGCATCAACATAAAAGGTTTACCAATCATAAATGACCACGTGTCACACCGTAGTGTTACACCAAACCGACGCTAACGATGTAAATCATTGAACTTTGGATCATGATTAGTGGCCCACTTAGCGTGGCTTTTAGCCGACACTAAGGTAGCGTCGGCCTTACGCTACTGTTTGCTTCGAGGGTTTAAATGACAACCCCGACACCGACACGAAGCCGACGCTAAACGTGGTTAGCGTCGGTTTTTCCTAGTTTAGCGACTGCTTTTGGCCGACGCTAATGTGTTATTTTCTTGTAGTGGAAGTTGAGAACATCACGGGGTTAGTGGACTTAGTGACTTAATTTGGTGGTAGAGAAAATGTTAACGTGTGAGGAAATATAGGGGCTGTCATACCCCAATTTTTGACCTAAGATACCACCTCATATCATCTGCATATGCATCATTTGCATCTCTAACAAATTGTATAGCCTGTGTTTGTTACTTGTGACTCAGCAGGATTTAATCAGGAAATCACTCATCAGTACAAGTAACAATCAATTAGGGTTTTGTTCTCCCTTCATCTCAAAAGAACTATCTTCATCAACAATCAACATTTGGTCCTCAGAGATTCATTTCAACAAGCTCAAAAATTTCAAATCCTCAGATTAGGGTTTTGAACTATCAGGGACTGAAATCAGGGATCACATTTGGGAAACCCTAAAAATCCCCATGAAGTCAATCAAAGGTTTCAATCATCTTCAAATAATCCCTATGACAATATACAATGGAAATTACATCTCAATTCAAGACCTACAGTCATCAATTTCATCTGGTCGACAATTAGGGTTTTTGACCTAATTCACTGAACAACTGCCTTTTTAATCAGGACATGGTGTCACAACTCAAACTATGATTCAATATCCTCCAATACCTCAATATTATCCATTCATACCATTCATTTGATGAGGATAGCCTGTTTCATTTGAAATCTCCAGAAACGCGATTCGTCTGAAAAAGTCAACTGTACAAGATCACCATTGACTTTTGGGGAATTTTGGTCAACCATGACTTTTGAAGTTTTAAATCATCAATATATGATATGAGAAGTCATTTGATCAAGAAAAATCAAGAAAATCAATCAAGAATCAAAAGTCAAAAGTTTGACTTTACATACTTAGAAAAAATTTCTAAGTGTTTTTCATGGTTTTTTCCAAACTTTGGAAGGGAATTTCTCAAAATTTCACCTACAAACTGAAAAAAACTTCCAACATGAAAGTTGTAGATTTTGATCCAATAAACAACTTTGACACATATAAATTTTTTCCATAAGATCAAGCATTTAAGAGATATGGAGCTTCAAAGTTGGCATCTTTGGAAAAATTCACTTGAAACTTCATTTTTCTCAAAGTTCATGGATCTTTTTCACCCACTTCCTTAAAGATCTTGAAGAAACTTTCAACTAGGGTTTTAAAGTGTGTAATATGAGCTTTCCAAAATGTCCAAGAGCATGGAAAAATTTGAAGTGTAGCTATGGTTTTGAATTTTGACATTAGTGAACTTTTCACTTGAAATTTCATGCCATTTTCACTAAGTTATGAGCCAATTTGCCAAATGATCCAAATAATGATGCATAGAGGCAATAATTGGAGATATTTTTCTGATTTGAGATCAGAATGGAAGAGGATAAGAAGCTTGAGTTTTAACCATGGTTTGGTCACTTTAACCATTTTGCATTAAATGTAAAAGATTCCTTTTTATCTCTTAAGCCAAATCACCAATTCTTGATCAACTTGCAAAGGTCTGAGTTCAGAACTCTTGGCCTATAAATAGAGGTGCAAATCACTCTTCAATTCACACCAAAACCTCACAATTATAGGTTTTCTCTCTTCTTTCTTGAATTGCAAGTTTCTTAAGTTTCAAAGAGGTAAAATGCTCAACCTCTAAACCTTTGGAGTTCTGAGCAAAATGATGCTTCCCACAACTCACAAACATCATTTGGAAGTTGTTTGATCCATCCATACACCCCAAAAACACCAAGAACTCAAACTCACTACCTCACTTCCATATGAACACATATTGAGCCTTATCATGCCAAATCTCACCCAAGCTCATTTCTGTCTAAGCTAATCATCCAAACACATCCTATATACCATATATGAGCTGTTCCAACCATCATCCATGACCTGTAACTCCAAAATCACATAGCATGATTCTCACTTGAGCCATACTGCAGATCGGGTTCCATAGCTTTACACAGATGAATCCAAATAGTTCCAGGCATTCAAACATGTTTCATAAGGTTCGTTGAAGGTGTTCAGATCAAGAAACAACATCTGGGAGCCCTCATTTGCAGAATTCGATTTCCAGTTTGGCCGTTTTTGAAGGTAAGTCACTTGAACTTCAAACTCATATTTGCACGCATCATAAATGAAATGTGAGCATACCATCTTGTTTCTGCACCTATGAGGATCATTAACCCTCAATCAATTGCATCATAACTTGCACATACACGATTTCACATTGAATTTCAGTTTTAGGGTTCTTCATGTTCATGCAAAAATTGACCCCCTTAGAGTGAAAATAAATGAATTATGAGGGCACCATCATGTTCCTCGTGAAAAACCGAGTGAGATAGACCCTTTGATTGATCAAAACAACCCAGTTTTCAGAAAATTCAAAATCAAGTTAGGGATGTGTTCTTGGCGCCATTTTTTTTTTTGTTCAGAAATTCAAATGATTCATTTTAAAATATAATTAAACCAAAGCGTGTATATAACAAGCTGCGCGCGCAGCTCAGTTGGCAAGTGTTTTAGTTGGTGACCTCAAGGTCACGAGTTCAAGTCCCTATGGGACCAAACCCTTCTTTTTATCACTTATTTTCTTTGGTTTTTTACACAACTTCAACCATTAATTCAACCAATCAAATTAACTCATTTTTTATTCATTTTTTGCACACTTCTTATTTAATATACCTATTTTGACAATATTAAAAAAATCACAAAAAAAAGATTTATTTAATATGTTTTTAATTAGGTTTAAAATGACTTATTTTAAGTGTTTTAAATACTTTAAATATGGTTTTTTCATTTAATTTTTAACCTAATCACTTGTAAATATTTTTGTGATCCAACCCTAATCATCTAAGTGTTAATTAAGTATAATCTTTTTGCTTATCTTGATTAAATTAACTTCTTTCAAAATTCAAATCGTTTTAAGACGAGCGATCGTGATTCTTCTCAAAAACGATAAACCATTTCTTTTTGAAACTATTGATTAAATCTTTTTAATTGATCAATTGATTTTCAAAATGATGTGGGGCCTCTCGAATATTAGAGAGTATAAGACCCACTCCTTTTTTCCTTTTATACAAGTTTTTCTTTATATAGAAAACTCTTTCAAAAAAACAAACTTTCAAACAGTTTTTCAAACGACGCGTCTGTAAATAAACAATCAACCATGTTTTGTAAATAAACCACGGGCCTCCACGTAGGTATAAGTCCCAAGCCCCTTTTGTGCATACCCATTCCAGTACATGAAATTAGGTATTTCATTGTACACCTTTTTTTGTACATATCTCGATCAGTTTGATTTTTAACTTCGAATAACAAATCAAAAATGAAGGTTTTCTTTAAATCTTCCCAAAAAATACCATGGGCCTCCATGTAGGTATAAGTCCCAAGCCCCTTTGTAAATACCTGTTTACATAGCTTTGAATAAACTCAAGTGGACCTCTCCTCGAGTATAAGTCCCGAGCCCCGTGTATACAAATGGATCATGCTTACAGGTATATTTCCTTCATAAACTCCATTATATACACACACTTTGTCATATATATATAATTATTCATAACTTGTTCATGTTTGTTCATGTTTGTTCATACTTGTTCATGTTTGTTCATATGTGTGATATGTGTGCTTGTTCAACTTAGTACAACACTAGGTTCCCCATAGCCTCCTATTGGGCTTCGTGCAAAGAATCTCCACTAGTTTAGGTTAGGACATAGAGTATGGTTTCCCGGTGAAATCGCTCTAAGAGCTCAAACCAACTATACCATGCCTCCCCTTGGGCTTTGTACAAACGAGTGACCCTCCCATAGCCTCCTCTTGGGCTTACAATGCAAGGACCCTCGATTGTCCCTCCCATAGCCTCCTCTTGGGCTTACAATGCAAGGACCCTCGGATAGCCTCCTCTTGGGCTTCGTACAAGGACCCACGGGCTTCTTATAAGCATCCCCAATATCCAAATCAAAATACCCTAGGAGATTAGACATTTATCATCTCTATGATAGGAGTATCTCTTCTATATCATCACAAACAATCAAACTTATCAAACTTTTTTTCGCCACAAGGCTGGCTAATCAATCAAACTTTTTTGCCACCATACTGGCTGATTAATCAAAGTTTTTGTCACAAGGCTGACTTCATTGAAACTTTTGCCACAAGGCTGGCTGATTAATCAAAACTTTTTGTCACAAGGCTGACTTCATTGAAAGTTTTTGCCACAAGGCTGGCTAAAAAACATCTTTATCATTCTAAGCACCATAAGCGGCATGGCCCAGGGCTTATAATGAAAAGATTTTCAAACAAAAAACAAACAGATGTATGTGATGATATAGATTAGATACATCGAACATTTAGATGACATTTGTCTCTTATCCTTTGCTTCCACTAGCATAAGTGGGAACTACGATTGCTCTGACTTTCTCAACATCCCTTTGAGAATACGTAGGCACAAGGTCGTATCCTTGGCGAGCAAAACTTCTCCCTCAAACCATTCAAACCTTAGCACCCGTAGACCCCGAGCTACAAATGCTCTGATTCCCTCTAAGGGATATGTATGCAGAGGATCGCGATGATCTTTGCGAGCATAATCAAACAAACACCTTAGGTCCCACCTCTTTCTCACAAGAACCTCCACCATAACAAGAATGGAATAAACAAAACAAAGAAACCTATAGAGTACTATAGATACGTTGGGTGCTAATACCTTCCCTTCGTATAACCAACCCTCTTACCCAAGATCTCCCCCCACTTTTAAGGTTATTGCAACTTTTTTCCTTTTCCTCCTTTGGAAACAATAAAAAGTTTGGTCGGTACAAAAGAAAAATCATTTTTTGAGCACTCGAGCCCAAAGAAGGCATCAGGTGTCTCATCCCGAAAAAAGACAACGATTTTTCCCCGCGACAGAAAAATGGCGACTTCACTGGGGATCTTTCTTTTTATTGTTTCCAAAGAAAGGGTTATTTCTATTTGTTTTGTTTTTATTTTGTTCTTGTTTGGTTCTTTGGTTCTGTTACTTGTGTGGTTCTGTTACAAGTGATACATTATGGACAAATCCTAACCCGGATTAAGTACACATAAGAATTAGGTGGAGGGTATAGTCATGTGCAGGCGCACGTGAGAATCCTTCCGCTCAGTGGAGGTTCCTTGTTTGTAATATATGTTTAGCGAGTTAATTGCGAAGACATTATTGCTTTCATTGAACTGTAGAAGCTGAGTTGGCTGTAGAACCCCAACCCATCATGGCCTTATTAGGTTGTGGTGCAGAAACTATTCAGGTGAAGACTTGGATTAGTTGTCATGCGGAGAACCACACTCAGACGAGTTTTTCTTGAGAATATTGCTGGCTCATGAGTTTAATTGTGGAAAGCCGGTAATATCCGAAAGAAAAATGTAGACTCTGACGTATCAGTAGAACATGTTTTGCAGGTGATTAACTAGAACTATCCCATGTTTGGTTCTCTGACCTCATGCTCGTGACGCTGGACCTTTGAACCTGTGTGTACCATGTTTGTGTTACCATGTTTGTGTTGCCATGTTTACAGTACCATGTTTGCGTTACCATGTTTGAATATGTGGCATCCATGCATCCACGCATTCATACATCCATAAAAAAATAAAAAAATCTTTTTCCATAAAAACATGATTTTTTCCAAACAATTAGAGAATTTTCTTTGCAAACATTATAGGATTAGGTTATGGAGTGGGTAAAAAGGCATACCAAGAGGTACGGTTTCAAATATCCTAATGTGGAAAGACTGAAAGAGTTAGCGTCTTTTGTACAAGATCCTTCTGATTTTAGGAAAAGCCATGGAAAGCTTTTGCCTATCTTGAACACTCATGTTGATGAAGGACTTCTCAAAACTCTGGTTCAGTTTTATGATCCCGTCTACCGGTGTTTTACCTTTCCAGACTATCAGTTAGTACCAACCTTGGAAGAATATGCCAATCTTTTGGGTATTCCTGTGTCTGACAAAATACCTTTCAATGGTTTGGAAGCCATTCCTAAGTCACCAGTCATTGCAACAGGAACCCACTTGAAGAAATCTGAAATAGAGAGTAATTGGACTACCAAAGGAAACCTTCCAGGTTTGCCTTCACAGTTTCTAATAAAGAAAGCCTTTGACTTCATCGAGACTGGTAGCATGATAGCTTTTGAAGCTGTACTAGCCTTGCTCATCTATGGGTTGGTTCTGTTTCCCAATATCGACGACTTTGTTGATATCAATGCCATAAAGGTCTTTTTGAATGGAAATCCCGTTCCAACTCTGCTTGGTGACATGTATTTCTCTGTCCATCATAGGAATCACCAAGGTGGTGGAATTATTGTATGTTGTGCACCTCTGTTGTTTAAATGGATTGTTTCACACTTACCTAAGTCTCTCATTTTCACGGAAAACCGGGAAGGTTTACGTTGGTATCAAAGACTTATGTCTCTTACTAATAATGATATTCAGTGGTATACCTTGGCTCGCTGCGGTACAGAAACCATTGAAAGTTGTGGAGAATTCGCCAACGTACCCCTCATTGGTACACAAGGAGGAATTAACTACAATCCGGTCCTAGCCCGACGACAACTCGGGTATGCAAATTCAACTAAACCCATTGGCCCTACAGTGGAAAGCTACTTTTATCAGGAAGGAAATGATCCTCAAGGGTTGAAAACAAAAATGGTGAAAGCCTGGTACGACATCCGATGGAAAGAAAAAGGTGAGATAAGGAACTACATTGCTACAAACGCCTACACCTGCTGGGTGAAGAAAAGAGCAAGGGAGTTTCAAATGCCTTATGATTATGAAAAACCCATGTTCCCTGTGGTGCCTCAACGACCCAACATTCCCGCCATGGAGGAATACCAAGACACTTTGACCAAGATGAGGATAGAAAAAGACGCTTGGAAAGAAAAGTTTCGAAGAACTGATGTGGAAAATAGAAAGTTGAAGAAACAAGTGAAAGAACATGAAGAAACTCTCTATTATCAAGATGGATGGCTCATGAGTAAAGATGAGAAGATTCGTCAGAAAGACGCTGCAATCAAGAGGTACATCAAAGAAAGCAAGAAAAATCTTGAAGGCTCGACAAGCAACGCTCCGACTCCTGATGATTGGAAGAATATTGTTGACAAGCTGAGAGCTGAAAAGGCCGATTTGAAAGCTCGCTATGGGAAAGAAATCATGAAGCTCAAGCTGCATAATGCATTTGGTTCTTCGTCTGATGAAGATGCTTAGGATTGTTTAGATTTTCATTTATCATTTGCTTCTGTAAGGAGCTACGCTCCAATGTTGTAACATTTCCCATTATTTCAATAAAAGAATTGTTTGTGTTCAAATGTTTGCAAGGAAATAATCTTTAAAATAATTGGAAAAATCATAAACTTCTTTTTGCATACATCATTCTGCATATCGAGTCTGTTGTATAGAGTCTTATCTTTTGGATCTTTCTCCAATAGATCGTCAAGCTGTCGCGTCTCAAAGTTTCTCGACCGCGCTCGCAATCAGATCACAGATACAATACTCGTTCGAATAGAAGAAGAGTAATGGAACACTCTGAACAAGAGAATATTGAGCTTCGTGGTACAGTGACCACCCTTCAGGAAAAGTTGGAAAGTCTCACTACTCTGGTTGACTCCTTGATGGCCGCACAGAATCAGCCGCCGCCACCCAACAGTCAAGCAGCGGTAACATCTGAAGTCACTACTCCAGATTCTACAGTTGCATTCGGTATTCCATCTTTCTCTATGCCAGAAGGTTGGGGCCCACCTTTCAGCTTTGGTACAGGTTTCCGCCATAATTTCTCTGGGGTTCAAACAGCTACAACTGAAGCGCCTGCTGCACCAAGTTCGCAGTTTACTCCAAATCAGGGGGTAACTTTTTCTCAAATCACTATGGCACTTTCTCAACCCACTATGACAGTTCCGACCCCTACGGTTCACACTGTTCCTTATGATGGCAATGAGATTTATCATGATCAAGGTGATAGCGCAAATCCGCGTAATCTTGTGGAAGATCTCCAAGAACAGTTCAACAAGATTCAATTGGAAGTCAAGGCTATTCGTGGGAAAGATTTGTTTGGAAAGAATGCCCAGGAGCTATGTTTGGTTCCTAGTGTACAAATACCAGCTAAATTCAAGGTCCCAGACTTTGAGAAATACAAAGGAAGTTCTTGTCCACAAAGCCATCTCGTGATGTATGCCCGGAAGATGTCTACTTATGCAGATAATCATCAGTTGCTTATCCATTACTTTCAAGACAGTTTGACTGGTGCCGCACTAAAGTGGTACACAGGCTTGGATAGCACTAATATTCGAACATTCAATGACCTAGGTGAGGCCTTTGTCCGACAATACAAGTACAACTCGGATATGGCTCCAGACAGAGATCAGCTTCGGTCCATGGCTCAGAAAGACCATGAAGCTTTCAAAGAATATGCCCAACGATGGAGAGAAACTGCTGCTCAGATTAATCCACCGTTAAAAGAGAAAGAGATGACAAAGATCTTCCTGAATACTCTCAGTCCGTTTTATTATGAACGCATGATTGCTAGTGCTCCAAGTGATTTCACTGAAATGGTAAACATGGGGATGCGTCTAGAAGAAGGAGTCCGAACCGGACGTCTAACTAAAGAAGGTGGATCTTCAAGCGGAACCAAAAAGTTTGGAAGTGGTTTCCCAAAGAAGAAAGAACAAAGTGTTGACATGGTGTCCCAAGGGAAGCCAAGAGGAAACGTCAATCGTCGACAACAGATTGCTGCTATTGCGCCAGTCGTTAATACAGCACCAAATCCGGGATTTACCCCGCAGTTTCAACAACAACAGCCTCGACAACAGGCTCAGCAGTTTAACAACAATCAGAATCGTGTACAAAGAGCTCCATAGTTTGATCCGATTCCAATGACCTACACAGAATTGTACCCTGCTTTGATTAAAAGAGGTCTTGTTCAAACTAAAGCACCACCACCAGTACCTGAGAAACTCCCATGGTGGTACAAAGCAGAGGTCTCATGCCCTTATCATCAAGGAGCACCTGGCCATGATCTTGAGCATTGCATAGCTTTGAAATATGAAGTTCAGAGGTTGGTAAGATCTAATCTCCTCTCTTTCAGAAATTTGAATCCAAATGTGCAAGCAAATCCGCTGCCCAATCATGGAGGGCATGTTGTAAACATGGTGTATGGATGTCCTGGTCCATACCGAGTCTATAATATCAATTTCTCAAGAGCCGATTTGGTACAAATGCACGCCACTCTCTGTCGAGGGCCGAGTTTTCGCCAGCATCACTATGGTTCCTGTAGCATATGTTGTGTAGATCCTCACGGATGTTCGATTGTGAGAAGAGATCTCCAAGTTCTGTTGGATAATGGTACTATTCAGATCTACAGAAATAGGAATGAAAATGAAGTTAACATGATAGGATGTTATCCGCATGAGCTTTTAGTCTCAGATATCAACTCGGAAATGCCTACAGTTAACGTCATCGTTCCTCATTTCAACATACCTGAGCGCATAGAAGTTACTTATAACAAGCCAAAGGTTCCTGTTGCTCCTTTGATCATTTGTCTACCTGGACCTGTTCCTTATGACTCTGACAAGGCAGTTCCATACAACTACAATGCAACAATGATAAAGAATGGACAAGAAGTTCCTTTACCTACTCTTTCATCTGTCGTGAACATCGCTGATGTGAGTCGAGTAACAAGAAGTGGACGTGTGTATACTCCACTACCTTCAAAGCAGCCTATTGCTCCTGCAACCAGGCAAAATCCTGTTGATACACCAGTGGGGAATCCTGAGGAAACTCCTGTCAGTAATACAAACACTGATGTTGGCCAATCCAGTGGAACCAATGTCAATACTGACTTTGACGAAATTTTGAAGCTTATCAAAAGAAGTGAATACAAGATCGTGGATCAGCTTATGCAGACTCCTTCAAAGATCTCAATACTTTCATTGCTTTTAAACTCTGAAGCACACAGGGAATCCCTGATGAGAGTCTTGGATCAAGCTTTTGTAGACCATGATGTAACTGTTGACCACTTTGATGGGATAATAGCCAACATAACAGCTTGCAACAATTTAAGCTTCTGTGATGAAGAACTCCCCGAGGAGGGTAGAAATCACAATCTTGCTT
Source organism: Vicia villosa (assembly GCF_029867415.1). Taxonomy (NCBI): domain Eukaryota; kingdom Viridiplantae; phylum Streptophyta; class Magnoliopsida; order Fabales; family Fabaceae; genus Vicia; species Vicia villosa. The sequence continues at coordinate 44,043,382 of NC_081183.1, read as the reverse complement.
TGCACATTTCTATGAACTGTCAGTCAGATTCTTTGTCCAATGTGTTGGTAGACACCGGATCTTCCTTGAATGTGATGCCAAAGACGACTCTTGCTCGCTTGTCTTACCAAGGAATGCCTATGAAGTTCAGTGGTGTAGTAGTCAAAGCATTTGATGGTTCGCGAAAATCTGTTATCGGCGAAGTCAACCTTCCCATGACAATTGGTCCACATACATTTCAAATCACTTTCCAGGTCATGGACATTCAAGCTGCTTATAGCTGTCTGTTAGGACGACCATGGATCCATGAAGCAGGGGCAGTAACTTCTACGCTCCATCAAAAGTTAAAATTTGTAACAAATGGAAAATTGGTAACGATAAGTGGAGAACAAGCCTTAATGGTGAGTCATTTATCCAATTTCTCTTTCATTGGTGCTGATGATGTGGAAGGAACTCAGTTCCAAGGTCTATCTTTAGAAGACGAATCTTCCAAAAAGAAAGCATCAATCTCTTCTTACAAAGAGGCGGTAAAAGTAGTGAAAGATGGAACTACCACTGGCTGGGGACAAGTTGTGATTCCTACCAAGAATGAAACTAGAGCAGGTCTCGGATGTTCACCAACATTCTCAAACTGCACTAAGAAGGATGAAACCCTTCGTCCGATCAAAGAAACATTCATCAGTGGAGGATTCCTTAACCCAATTCCTCAAGAGGTTAATGTCCTTATCGAAGAATGTATCGAAGAAGGTCTACCTGATCCTGAAGAAGAATGGAAATGTTATCTCAATGACTCGGGATACATATCTCAGGAAGAACCATGTCCTCCTTCAGAAGAATCCAAAGGCAATGAAACTGAGCCTATCCCTGCAGAGGTCTGGGACACCTTGGGACAACCAAGTGGAAAATTTGATTATATGGTGAAATACACTGCACCTGAAAGTTACAAGATTGCGATTGAAGATATCCAACCAACTGGATGGGGAGATTCCTTTGATTATAATAGTCAACCAGAAGAGGTTTATCAGCCCTGTCAATTTTCTCAGCAGCCTGAAATTACTAAAGATTTCGGATTCGATGCATCTGCCAAGGTCCATAATCCTGAAGGTGGTTATTATCACATAAATTCCATTTTTGAAGATGAAGGGGAAGATGGCCCCGCAGTTGACTCGGAAAGTGTCGCTGACAATGAGTCTCTTCATCCTGAAGACTGGGAAATACATCCTGAAAATTCTGAAGATTGTGACTCATCTTATGCTCTTCAAGAAGTAGAAGAAGACCGTTTCAACTCTACAAAGAACAAGGTTGACAAACCAGGACCTTCAAATCCTGCTCGACCAGCAGACGATGTCAATACTGAAGATAATTCTGGGGAGAATTTTCCTGAATACATAATACACAGAGGAGTTCGTTGCTACTGGAAAGCTGTCGACGTTCCGAATGTTGTTCGCCGCTCAAAGTAATCACCTCGCTGTTACTTTGACCTCCTGCCTTGCCCAAAGCAGAGAGATGTTTTATAGGGCTTTGCTTTTAAATGTTCCGCCCAAATAACTTTGTGTATAGGGCTTTGTTTTAAAAGTTTCCCTCTTTGTCTTGCCCAAGACAAATGAGTTTGTGTTTAGGGCTTTGTTTCAAAAATGAATCATAAATAAAGTGTCATTTTGAATTCCCTACATTATATGTTTTATTTTTGCTTTTTTCTGGAAATGGTAATCCTAAAAAACCGAAATAAAAAAAAACTTTTCAAAAAAAAATCTGCATACACTCTTGCATTCATAAATTTTCTGAAATAAATATAAATCACATGTGCAGATTTACTATTGATAAACCCATTGAATGCAATAACCCTATGCCCTCTCCCAACTTTGAGTTTCCTGTGTTCGAAGCCGAAGAAGAGGAAGAAGAGGAGATCCCGGACGAGATCTCTCGATTACTTAAGCACGAGGAAAGAGCCATTCTGCCTCACAAAGAGCCTTTAGAAAAGATTAACTTGGGTTCTGAAGAAGACAAAAAAAGAAGTGACCATTGGATCGCTGCTTGATACTGATGTCAAGAGTAAGTTGACAGACCTTCTCAAAGAATATGTTGATGTGTTTGCCTGGTCCTACCAAGACATGCCTGGGTTGGATACCAATATTGTTCAGCATTACTTGCCATTGAAGCCAGAATGTTCGCCAGTTAAGCAGAAATTGCGAAGGACTCACCCTGATATGGCTAACAAGATCAAAGTGGAAGTTCAAAAGCAACTCGACGCAGGTTTTCTTGTCACCTCAGAATATCCTCAATGGTTGGCCAACATAGTGCCAGTTCCGAAGAAAGATGGAAAAGTCAGAATGTGTGTTGACTACCGTGACTTGAACAAGGCCAGTCCCAAAGATGACTTTCCATTACCACATATCGACATGCTGGTCGATAACACCGCTAAGTTCAACGTCTTTTCCTTCATGGACGGGTTCTCTGGTTATAATCAGATCAAGATGGCTCCTGAAGACATGGAGAAGACATCTTTCATCACCCCATGGGGTACCTTTTGCTACAAAGTGATGCCATTTGGATTAAAGAATGCAGGCGCAACTTACCAAAGGGCAATGACTACTCTCTTTCATGACATGATGCATAAAGAAATTGAAGTTTATGTGGACGACATGATAGCCAAGTCCAGCACAGAAGAAGAACATATTGAATACCTTCTTAAGTTGTTTCAACGACTAAGGAAATATCAGCTTCACTTGAATCCTAACAAATGTACTTTTGGGGTTAGATCTGGAAAACTCTTGGGTTTCATTGTCAGCCAAAGAGGTATTGAAGTAGATCCCGACAAAGTCAGAGCTATTCAAGAGATGCCTGCACCAAAAACTGAAAAGCAAGTAAGAGGATTTCTCGGACGATTGAACTATATCTCCAGATTTATCTCTCAAATGACTGCTACATGTGGGCCGATTTTCAAGCTTCTCCGCAAAGATCAAGGGGTTGTCTAGACTGAAGATTGCCAGAAAGCGTTCGACAGTATCAAAGAGTACCTGTTAGAACCACCAATATTGATTCCTCCGGTTGAAGGAAGACCACTAATCATGTACCTTACCGTGTTGGAAGAATCCATGGGTTGTATGCTTGGACAGCAAGATGAAACCGGTAAGAAGGAGCATGCCATCTATTACCTGAGTAAGAAATTCACAGACTGTGAGTCTCGTTACTCCATGCTCGAGAAAACATGTTGTGCTTTGGCTTGGGCTTCAAAACGTCTCCGCCAATACATGATCAACAATACTACTTGGTTAATCTCCAAAATGGATTCGATCAAGTATGTCTTTGAAAAGCCTGCCTTAACAGGAAGGATTGCCCGATGGCAAATGCTGTTATCTGAGTATGACATTGAGTACCGTGCTCAAAAAGCGGTCAAAGGAAGCATCCTTGTCGATCATTTGGCGCATCAACCAATTAATGAATATCAATCTCTCAAGCTTGACTTTCCTGATGAAGATGTCTTGTACTTGAAGATGAAAGATTGTGACGAACCGTTACCTGAAGAAGGTCCTGAACCCGGATCAAGATGGGGCCTAATTTTTGATGGAGCAGTAAACGCTTTTGGCAATGGAATTGGGGCAATCATCATCACTCCCAAGGGTACTCATATCCCATTCTCCGCCAGATTGCTATTTGAGTGCACCAACAACATCGCAGAATATGAAGCTTGTATCATGGGTCTCGAAGAAGCCATTGACTTAAGGATCAAGATCCTCGACATATATGGAGATTCAGCTCTCGTGATCAACCAAATCAAAAACAAGTGGGAAATATACCACCCTGGTTTGATTCCTTACAGAGATTATGCAAGACGTCTGTTGACTTTCTTCAACAAGGTTGAATTGCATCATATACCTCGAGATCAGAATCGAATGGCAGACGCCTTGGCTACTCTATCTTCCATGTTCAAAGTCAGTCACTGGAATGATGTGCCTAAAGTCAGAATTACGCGCCTTGAAAGGCCCGCCTATGTGTTTGCAACTGAAGCAGTCATCGATGATAAACCGTGGTTTCACGACATCAAACGCTTCCTTCAAACTCAAGAGTATCCGCTTGGGGCATCAAACAAAGATAAGAAAACTCTAAGGAGACTTTCTGGCAGTTTCTTCCTGAATGGAGATGTGCTATACAAAAGAAACTTCGACATGGTTTTGCTCAGATGCGTGGACAGACACGAAGCAGACATGTTAATGCATGAAGGATCCTTTGGAACTCATTCAAATGGGCATGCAATGTCCAAAAAGATCTTAAGAGCAGGATACTATTGGTTGACAATGGAATCTGACTGTTATAAACACGTGAAAAGATGTCACAAGTGCCAGATCTACGCAGATAAGATCCATGTGCCACCGACTCTACTCAACGTTCTCTCATCTCCATGGCCTTTTTCCATGTGGGGTATTGACATGATTGGGATGATCGAACCAAAAGCTTCAAACGGTCATCGTTTCATCTTGGTAGCAATTGATTACTTCACCAAATGGGTCGAAGCAGCATCTTATGCCAATGTTACAAGACAAGTGGTTGTAAGGTTCATCAAGAATAACATCATTTGCCGATATGGTATTCCCAGCAAGATCATTACTGACAATGGTTCAAACTTGAACAACAAAATGATTAAAGAACTGTGTGAGGAATTCAAGATTGAGCATCATAACTCTTCTCCTTACAGACCAAAAATGAACGGCGCCGTTGAAGCCGCCAACAAGAACATTAAGAAGATCGTCCAGAAAATGGTCGTCACTTACAAAGACTGGCATGAAATGCTGCCATTTGCTTTACATGGGTACCGTACTTCAGTGCGTACTTCAACAGGGGCAACTCCCTTTTCTCTAGTATACGGCATGGAAGTTGTGCTCCCCGTAGAAGTTATCAGAGGAGAGTCCTCATGGAGTTGTGCTCCCTTTTCTTTACATGAGAGTCCTCATGGAGACTAAGTTATCAGAGGCTGAATGGTGTCAAAGCAGATACGATCAGTTGAACTTAATCGAAGAAAAACGTATGACTGCTCTATGCCATGGACAGTTATACCAAGCAAGGATGAAACAAGCCTTCAACAAAAAGGTTCGACCTCGTGAATTTCGAGAAGGCGACCTCGTGCTTAAAAAGATCTTGTCTTTTAAACCAGATTCTAGGGGCAAATGGTCTCCTAATTACAAAGGCCCGTATGTTGTCAAAAGAACATTTTCTGGCGGCGCCATGATTCTTACAACCATGGATGGTGATGAACTCCCACATCCTGTGAATGCTGATGCAGTCAAGAAATACTTTGTCTAAAAAAATACAAAAGAACAGCTCGGTAAGTTGAAAACCCGCAAAGGGCGACTTAGGCAAAAATGAGCGTCTCGGTGGATTGAAAACCCGAAAGGGCGGTCCAGGCAAAAATTAGAGACAAAAACAGAAAAAATTCATCCTGGTAGATTGAAAACCTGAAAGGGAAATCTAGGCAAAAATTAGGAATTTATGACAAAGTAACTGCATCAGTCCATACTTCGTCACCTGAAGAGTCTTTTCATCAAAGGATCTTCGATCAAATCATCGCCAATCTGAAGCAACAAGCACAGTTGGAACTCAAAGTTGTTAGGGGGAATAGTGGTTATTGCTTTCAATGTAGCCTTTTCCGCATAATTACCATTTCCAACTTTTGTAAATACTCTATGGAATCACGCCTTTAGCTGATTTCCATCCTATTAAATAAATTTGAGCCTTGTGCCCATTTGTCTGCAATCTCTAAATTTCTTTTAGCTTGCAAAATGACGCTTTAATTGTGTTATTCACTTTTGAAAAAAAGAAAAAAAGTTTTAAATGAATTTACTTTTCTTTTTCAAAATAAAAGCAAAATTTTCCTTTAAGTTGTGAACAACGGAAGGAACATCAACAGCTATCTCCATAGGATGAATCAAAGATTATGATAGGAAAAGCTCTTCTATCCCCAGTGAAGAATGTCTTTTATCCCCAGTGAATAGGATCTGTTATTCCAAGTGACGAAGATTTCCAATCTCCAGTGAAGAAGCTCTTCCATCCCAGTAAAGATGCTTATCTTCCCCAGAGAAGATTAAAGCATGCAACACCATTCATCACCTGTGTTATCTACACCGTGTTGAAGAACATTTGCCAAGTATCTGGTTGTATTGCGACGTCGGTCCCTCTCCAGTATACTTCTTTGTCTGTCAGTATCGTTAGCATGCATGCGACATTCATGACATTCAGCATTCATCATATTTGCATCATTTATGCATTCTTGCATTTTTCAATGTCTGCTTTAAAATCACTTGTTTAGGATATATCTATCCCAAAGAAAGAGAAAAAAGAAAAAAAAAAGAAAAAGGAAGAGAAAGAAAAAAAAGAAACAGATATGGGCGTGTCATCTCTCCAAGTAGGTCGTCACCCATAAGCAGAAAGAACATATTCTTTCTCCAGTTCCCCACTGATATCATTCCTCGTGGAAGAAGGTTGCTTTAGTTTCTCCTCTCAAAACAAAGGAGAAAATCCCATTTGAGTTCATTCCTCATGGGTACAAAGTCTTGTTTGACTGTTTCTTTCCAATTCATTCATGGATAGAACCCTGTCTTTACCAAAGATTCAAATTCCGATTCCCCAAATAGAGTCGTGAAAAACAGACAATAAGCAATAGCCTCGTCATCAGAGCAGCTTATGTCTCTTTCAAAAGCTTTTTTCCTCTCAAGGAAATCAATCATGAAGACCATTTGACAATCAGGGCCTTATTACTGTTCACAAGGCTGAATAACCAGTAATTTCCCTAGCAAAGTCTCCAGAATCATTTTATCACTCGGCTGATAATTGATCATGTCTTCAAAACCACTATCACAAGGCTGGTAGTCGGTAACCTTTTGTTCTGGTTATATTATTTAACATGTCTATCACAATGCTGATAGTCGGTAATATTAACCGAACCCTTGAAACTCTTTTACCATGTCAAGTATATCACCATGCTGATAGTCGGTAACACAGTTTCATACCTTTCACCTTCGCATTATTAAACAAGTCTATCCCATGCTGATAGTCGATAATGTCGATAGGTAAGCTTTTCTTACAAAGCTATCATTCCCCGGTGAAGCATACACTTGCTTTCCCGAAAAACAAAAACGGATTCTCTTCCTAAAAACGGATTGAGGCATCCTTCCCAATCTCTTTTCCCCAACGGAGTCAGTTCTTGATATCCCCTCGGTGGAGATATCCTTGCATCATTCGCAATTTTGGTATCTTAGGTCCAAAATTCGCGTCTTCTGATATTTAAGTATCTTCCACCCTATCAAAACGAAGATTTTCAATCTTCATATCTCAGTTCGAAGAAACTTAAATAGGGGCATCTGTCATACCCCAATTTTTGACCTAAGATACCACCTCATATCATCTGCATATGCATCATTTGCATCTCTAACAAATTGTATAGCCTGTGTTTGTTACTTGTGACTCAGCAGGATTTAATCAGGAAATCACTCATCAGTACAAGTAACAATCAATTAGGGTTTTGTTCTCCCTTCATCTCAAAAGAACTATCTTCATCAACAATCAACATTTGGTCCTCAGAGATTCATTTCAACAAGCTCAAAAATTTCAAATCCTCAGATTAGGGTTTTGAACTATCAGGGACTGAAATCAGGGATCACATTTGGGAAACCCTAAAAATCCCCAGGAAGTCAATCAAAGGTTTCAATCATCTTCAAATAATCCCTATGACAATATACAATGGAAATTACATCTCAATTCAAGACCTACAGTCATCAATTTCATCTGGTCGACAATTAGGGTTTTTGACCTAATTCACTGAACAACTGCCTTTTTAATCAGGACATGGTGTCACAACTCAAACTATGATTCAATATCCTCCAATACCTCAATATGATACATTCATACCATTCATTTGATGAGGATAGCCTGTTTCATTTGAAATCTCCAAAAACGCGATTCGTCTGAAAAAGTCAACTGTACAAGATCACCATTGACTTTTGGGGAATTTTGGTCAACCATGACTTTTGAAGTTTTAAATCATCAATATATGATATGAGAAGTCATTTGATCAAGAAAAATCAAGAAAATCAATCAAGAATCAAAAGTCAAAAGTTTGACTTTACATACTTGAAAAAAATTTCTAAGTGTTTTTCATGGTTTTTTCCAAACTTTGGAAGGGAATTTCTCAAAATTTCACCTACAAACTGAAAAAAAACTTCCAACATGAAAGTTGTAGATTTTGATCCAATAAACAACTTTGACACATATAAATTTTTTCCATAAGATCAACCATTTAAGAGATATGGAGCTTCAAAGTTGGCATCTTTGGAAAATTTCACTTGAAACTTCATTTTTCTCAAAGTTCATGGATCTTTTTCACCCACTTCCTTAAAGATCTTGAAGAAACTTTCAACTAGGGTTTTAAAGTGTGTAATATGAGCTTTCCAAAATGTCCAAGAGCATGAAAAAATTTGAAGTGTAGCTATGGTTTTGAATTTTGACATTAGTGAACTTTTCACTTGAAATTTCATGCCATTTTCACTAAGTTATGAGCCAATTTGCCAAATGATCCAAATAATGATGCATAGAGGCAATAATTGGAGATATTTTTCTGATTTTAGATCAGAATGGAAGAGGATAAGAAGCTTGAGTTTTAACCATGGTTTGGTCACTTTAACCATTTTGCATTAAATGTAAAAGATTCCTTTTTATCTCTTAAGCCAAATCACCAATTCTTGATCAACTTGCAAAGGTCTGAGTTCAGAACTCTTGGCCTATAAATAGAGGTGCAAATCACTCTTCAATTCACACCAAAACCTCACAATTATAGGTTTTCTCTCTTCTTTCTTGAATTGCAAGTTTCTTAAGTTTCAAAGAGGTAAAATGCTCAACCTCTAAACCTTTGGAGTTCTGAGCAAAATGATGCTTCCCACAACTCACAAACATCATTTGGAAGTTGTTTGATCCATCCATACACCCCAAAAACACCAAGAACTCAAAATCACTACCTCACTTCCATATGAACACATTTTGAGCCTTATCATGCCAAATCTCACCCAAGCTCATTTCTGTCTAAGCTAATCATCCAAACACATCCTATATACCATATATGAGCTGCTCCAACCATCATCCATGACCTGTAACTCCAAAATCACATAGCATGATTCTCACTTGAGCCATACTGCAGATCGGGTTCCATAGCTTTACACAGATGAATCCAAACAGTTCCAGGCATTCAAACATGTTTCATAAGGTTCGTTGAAGGTGTTCAGATCAAGAAACAACATCTGGGAGCCCTCATTTGCAGAATTCGATTTCCAGTTTGGCCGTTTTTGAAGGTAAGTCACTTGAACTTCAAACTCATATTTGCACGCATCATAAATGAAATGTGAGCATACCATCTTGTTTCTGCACCTATGAGGATCATTAACCCTCAATCAATTGCATCATGACTTGCAGATACACGATTTCACATTGAATTTCAGTTTTAGGGTTCTTCATGTTCATGCGAAAATTGACCCCCTTAGAGTGAAAATAAATGAATTATGAGGGCACCATCATGTTCCTCGTGAAAAACCGAGTGAGATAGACCCTTTGATTGATCAAAACAACCCAGTTTTCAGAAAATTCAAAATCAAGTTAGGGATGTGTTCTTGGCGCCATTTTTTTTTGTTCAGAAATTCAAATGATTCATTTTAAAATATAATTAAACCAAAGCGTGTATATTACAAGCTGCGCGCGCAGCTCAGTTGGCAAGTGTTTTAGTTGGTGACCTCAAAGTCACGAGTTCAAGTCCCTATGGGACCAAACCCTTCTTTTTATCACTTATTTTCTTTGGTTTTTTACACAACTTCAACCATTAATTCGACCAATCAAATTAACTCATTTTTTATTCATTTTTTGCACACTTCTTATTTAATATACCTATTTTGACAATATTAAAAAAATCACAAAAAAAAGATTTATTTAATATGTTTTTAATTAGGTTTAAAATGACTTATTTTAAGTGTTTTAAATACTTTAAATATGGTTTTTTCATTTAATTTTTAACCTAATCACTTGTAAATATTTTTGTGATCCAACCCTAATCATCTAAGTGTTAATTAAGTATAATCTTTTTGCTTATCTTGATTAAATTAACTTCTTTCAAAATTCAAATCGTTTTAAGACGAGCGATCGTGATTCTTCTCAAAAACGATAAACCATTTCTTTTTGAAACTATTGATTAAATCTTTTTAATTGATCAATTGATTTTCAAAATGATGTGGGGCCTCTCGAATATTAGAGAGTATAAGACCCACTCCTTTTTTCCTTTTATACAAGTTTTTCTTTATATAGAAAACTCTTTCAAAAAAACAAACTTTCAAACAGTTTTTCAAACGACGCGTCTGTAAATAAACAATCAACCATGTTTTGTAAATAAACCACGGGCCTCCACGTAGGTATAAGTCCCAAGCCCCTTTTGTGCATACCCATTCCAGTACATGAAATTAGGTATTTCATTGTACACCTTTTTTTGTACATATCTCGATCAGTTTGATTTTTAACTTCGAATAACAAATCAAAAATGAAGGTTTTCTTTAAATCTTCCCAAAAAATACCATGGGCCTCCATGTAGGTATAAGTCCCAAGCCCCTTTGTAAATACCTGTTTACATAGCTTTGAATAAACTCAAGTGGACCTCTCCTCGAGTATAAGTCCCGAGCCCCGTGTATACAAATGGATCATGCTTACAGGTATATTTCCTTCATAAACTCCATTATATACACACACTTTGTCATATATATATAATTATTCATAACTTGTTCATGTTTGTTCATGTTTGTTCATACTTGTTCATGTTTGTTCATATGTGTGATATGTGTGCTTGTTCAACTTAGTACAACACTAGGTTCCCCATAGCCTCCTATTGGGCTTCGTGCAAAGAATCTCCACTAGTTTAGGTTAGGACATAGAGTATGCTTTCCCGGTGAAATCGCTCTAAGAGCTCAAACCAACTATACCATGCCTCCCCTTGGGCTTTGTACAAACGAGTGACCCTCCCATAGCCTCCTCTTGGGCTTACAATGCAAGGACCCTCGATTGTCCCTCCCATAGCCTCTTATTGGGCTTACAATGCAAGGACTCTCGGATAGCCTCCTCTTGGGCTTCGTACAAGGACCCACGGGCTTCTTATAAGCATCCCCAATATCCAAATCAAAATACCCTAGGAGATTAGACATTTATCATCTCTATGATAGGAGTATCTCTTCTATATCATCACAAACAATCAAACTTATCAAACTTTTTTTCGCCACAAGGCTGGCTAATCAATCAAACTTTTTTGCCACCATACTGGCTGATTAATCAAAGTTTTTGTCACAAGGCTGACTTCATTGAAACTTTTGCCACAAGGCTGGCTGATTAATCAAAACTTTTTGTCACAAGGCTGACTTCATTGAAAGTTTTTGCCACAAGGCTGGCTAAAAAACATCTTTATCATTCTAAGCACCATAAGCGGCATGGCCCAGGGCTTATAATGAAAAGATTTTCAAACAAAAAACAAACAGATGTATGTGATGATATAGATTAGATACATCGAACATTTAGATGACATTTGTCTCTTATCCTTTGCTTCCACTAGCATAAGTGGGAACTACGATTGCTCTGACTTTCTCAACATCCCTTTGAGAATACGTAGGCACAAGGTCGTATCCTTGGCGAGCAAAACTTCTCCCTCAAACCATTCAAACCTTAGCACCCGTAGACCCCGAGCTACAAATGCTCTGATTCCCTCTAAGGGATATGTATGCAGAGGATCGCGATGATCTTTGCGAGCATAATCAAACAAACACCTTAGGTCCCACCTCTTTCTCACAAGAACCTCCACCATAACAAGAATGGAATAAACAAAACAAAGAAACGTATAGAGTACTATAGATACGTTGGGTGCTAATACCTTCCCTTCGTATAACCAACCCTCTTACCCAAGATCTCCCCCCACTTTTAAGGTTATTGCAACTTTTTTCCTTTTCCTCCTTTGGAAACAATAAAAAGTTTGGTCGGTACAAAAGAAAAATCATTTTTTGAGCACTCGAGCCCAAAGAAGGCATCAGGTGTCTCATCCCGAAAAAAGACAACGATTTTTCCCCGCGACAGGGGCATTGAGAAAATTATCAACTTGAATGAGTCTTGAGACGGGGGTCTCAAGTGGCTTGTGATTAGACACGGGGGTCTCCATCCTTGGAGACGTGGGTCTGAAGTTCCTTTGGAGACGGGGGTCTCCACCCTTGGAGACGTGGGTCTTTGGAGACGGGGGTCTCCACCCTTGGAGACGTGGGTCTCAAGTGCCTTTGGAGAGGGGCCTTAAATGTATTTTCTATTTCTTTTTTCTACTTTGCACCTCCATTTTCTATGTTACCTCACTTCTTCTTTCCTTTTTCCTTTTTAGTCGATTCCTTCTCCATTTCTTCTTCTTTTGTCAAATAATTCTCGCATGAACATAGTACCTAAAATAATGAAAATACCAGCATAATACTAAAATAAAGTAATTTAATTAAACGAAACTACTAACATTATTTATGATAATTAAATCAAATATGCTATATAAATTTGTGTTATCAAACTCCCCTATACTTGAACCTTTGCTTGTCCTCAAGCAAATAATCGCCCAAAATTGTGGGACAACATAGATTAAACGCAGACTTATGACACCGCTCGAGTTGTACTGGGTTACAGTGTGTTTTGTTAGAACATTATGAGATCCATCTCAACAATAAAAGTACAATAACGATACTAGACAACTCCGCGATATGCACACCAATCTGAATCATGCCATTATAGCTTTACCTATTCTTTTCGCTTTGTTTCATCAATTTTCATTCACGCGCAATCACATTAAGCCCATTATATTTTCACGCACACAGTAGAGTAGCCGGTTGGTGAGTATGATCCTTTAGACATGGAGTTCTAGCACAAATTTGTTGGTATACTCCTTTTATACACTCTGTTGTAGGTTGTGGGGGATCAAACCGTAGTCTGCCCTACCAAGTTCAGCACTAGAAAACTTCTGAACCAACCAACAATTAGTTTCTTTTCTAAATTTCTTAGGTTTTGTAACCCTAGGATTAAATGACCGGGTAAGGGTCACCTAACTTAATTGGTACATTCCCTATAACAGTAAAGCATAAGAAACATTTATTTTCACGTATTGTATGGGTCATTCACTTATATTCATCGACTCTCTAAGTAGTCTGTGTTTAAGACGGCGTCGACTGCTAAATAAACTACTCAGGGCTACTTTAAAACTAAAGTTTGAGGTTTCGGTATAATAGGTACTCAAATTGGTCTTGCATACTCGGGGATTTAAGAGTATCATGACAGTAATAATATTGTTCGATTTCACTCAGGTTCCTAATATATTAGAAATATATAACCTTCATACTTTCAAGTGTGTCGAGTCATGCATCTAATCAAACGAATTTTTTTGTTATGGTACGAGAAAATAGAAGGATTCGAATAAGCACGATAGTTTTGCATATAAGATTTAAGAGTCCATAAAAATGATTTTATTGAATGGAGAATTGCAATAAAAGAGAAATACTAAGAAAATGGAGAATAAAAAAGAGAAAACATTCTAACTTAACACCCCTATACTTAAACAAAATATTGTCCTCAATATTTTGATGAAAGGTGGATAGAGGAAAGGAAGAACCTGTATGAATGCTATTTGCGGACTATCACAACCAAATCCACTCCGCGTCTGGAGAAAATACCTTCTCCTATCATGCTCATAAACGGCGTCACCATGATCAGCAATATTCTTAGAAATGTTCATGGGCACCGACTCGTTTTTTGAGATGAACATCTATAGACTTTTCGCCTAGATATGGTCGAGACGTGACAAGCGATCTATATCATGGTTTTCTGCAAGTTCGAACGATACAAGGAAAACATTATATCGAAAACTCATGGGTTGTCTCCCACGTAACGCTTTATTTAACGTCAATAGATTGACGGCTCATGAGCACAAGCACTCATGGAGGTTCTCTTTAGAATGACTCCTCGGTTGAAGTTTTACTAATCTTCTCTTTCCATAGCCACTTATCAAGCCATCTCACATATCCCTCACCTTTTCTTTTCTTTCTTCTGTGGAGTGGTTCGTTCTTTTGAACTCGTGGTGGTTGTTCTGGATCTATCCTAAGTATCAGCTTTTCAATTTTGAGCTTAATTAGTGATTTCATCCACCACCTCAAAGGTTAAGCTTACCGTCTTAATAGTAATGATATCCCTAGTTTCACGATCCTCTAACTTTATCTTTTTATGGGAGACTTCAAACAAGCGTGCATTGGTGTCGATACTTTCCAATACCTCCACATACATTTTGGATTGGGAGTCTACATTAGCTTCCATAAAACTTTTCGGGAAAGGAATGGGTGGGGTATAGGGAGGAGGAACGATAATGGATGCTTCCTTCTCTACCTCTTCGACAATCTCCCTTTCGGGTGGTGTTGGTGGATTTTCCTCAACCTCTACTCTTTTCTCACCGGAACTCTCCTCGAATTCATCTCCACTCTCCTCAAACTCATCATTACTCTCCTTAGGATTTTTCGATTTTTTTTATTCACTATTGGCTGTTACTATATCCGCTTGCTCCTCCGGGAAGGGTCCTAGAGGGTTTTGTTCAAGTAGGGAGATTTGAGTCCCCAAGGCCATATTGTGAGTTGCTAGAGACTCAATTATAATTGTCAACTGCCTAAGGGATTCATTAATGTGACTACTTTGTTTGCTGAACTCTTCATTTTGTACAATTTGTGTCTCTATAAGGTGCTTCATCATAGATTCTATCCTAGAGTGAGTTAGCGCTTCATCGGAATCCTTCATTGATGCTTCAAAGTTGAAATTATGGGATTCTTGTGGTTCTTCAAAGTGGGTTAGCGTCGCATTTTGTGTTTCTACAAAGTGCTCTGTCATCATAGATTCTAGCCTAGATAGAGTTTGCGTTTCGATAAATTCTCCATTAATATTTCAAGGTCGGATTTATGGGATTCTGGTGACTCCTTAAAATATTGGTTGTGGTGATCATAGAGGAAATTCGGTTGAGGATAAGTTGGTATCAAATTGAAGTCCCCAATTAATGTTTCGAGGTTGGAATTATAGGATTCTTGTGGTTCCTCGAAATGTTGAGATTGGGAGTTGCTGAGGTAAATTGGGTGAGAATGAATTAGTGACGCGCCATTGAATTTCTCCAATAATATTTCAAGGTCAAATTTATAGGATCTATGTGATTCCTCGAAATACTGGGAGTGGGGGTTATAGAAGAAATTTGGGTGATACATAGTAGTTTAAAATAGAATGCCCTTGTCTATACGGTGCAACAACAAAATAAAAATATTGACTGTTGGTCCCCGGCAATGGTGCCAAAAACTTGATCGGGACTTTACGTGTCTATTAATCGAGATACTGCAAGTGCACAGTCGTGTCACGTATTTTTAAAAGATATTAAATCCATAGGGACCAATGTCAACCTACTGTACTCTATCGTTGCTTTGTAAAGCTAATGCTAGCGATATTTTATTTATGTTTTGGGGGGAAAATAAGACTTAGATCTAGATAAAATATTAATAGGTGGATATCGTTATGTAGTTCGTCTAATTTAGGAAATCCGAAGCTCCACTGACATGGTTTCAATCTACCAAAAATCTTTCATTAAATATGTTAATATAAAAATCCATTTCTAAAACTCTCGTTCTATTGAATCAGACTATGATTCTAACTCGTAATGTATGCTCTCGCTATCCCATTAGATTTAAAACCACTTTTTGAAAATAACATAATCAATAGTATTCCCTTTTCACTAGATAATACTCATTTAAAAACCCTTATCTCAAATTCTCGCTCTGTTGACTCAGATTATGCTAGTAATCCCTAACGTACGCTCTCGCTGTCCCGCCGAGTTTAAAAGCACTTTTTGAAAATGAATAAAATCTAATTAGTTTTAATATGCTCTCGCTGTCCTTAAAACTAATGTCAAGTGTCCACTATCCGGTTTTAAATCTCAAACTCTCGCTCTAATGATTTCCAACTTTAGTCCGTTTTTACTCTCGTAACAAACTTTTTACAAATATTAATTGGATACTAAAACCATAAAAAGTGATTTTTGATAAAATAATATTTATGCCAGTTTATTTCTGATCCCCTTTGTCAGATTAGTTTACATACCGATATCTGATTAATTTAGCCAGACATACTTTTTAATTCAATCCTGCATAAACAATTAAAACTCATACAATTGGGCATGTTTAATAATTTAAAAGCATAAAACGTAAGACTATAAATTTAATAAACAATAAAAATAAATTAAAAAACCTGGAAATATAACTCAAATTAATTCCTGAAATAGAGAACACTCCACCACAAACTAGTAGTATTTGATTAAAATTCTTTGATCAAATGATGAAAACAAGGAATTGAAATGTTATGATCTAACGTAAAGTTAGATCCAGTAAAAATTACACAATAGTTTCCGGTGTAGAAACTATTGTGAGAAAATAAAATATATGTCTAGTCTATGAAAAATAGAAGAAAATAACAAATGAAAATAAGCTTCAATGCTGGAAAAATAACACTGGAATCGAAAGTTGGTGGCTGGGACAAAATATCATCCAACCCCTTTTACATGAATATTCCATTCTTTATATAGTGAGAATTGTTGGAAGTTAGATAATGCAGACCGTGGTCGGAGAAGTTGAGAAAATCATGGGGTGAGTGGACTTAGTGACTTAGTTTGGTGGTCGAGAAAATGTTAGCGTGTGAGTAAATATAGGGACGTTGAGAAAATCATCCACTTTAATGAGTCTTGAGACGGGGTCTCAAGTGGCTTGTGATTGGAGACGGTGTCTCCACCCTTGAAGACGTGGGTCTCAAGTACCTATGGAGACGGGGGTGTTCATCCTTGGAGACGTTGGTCTCAAATGCCTCTAGAGACGGGCCTTATATATATTTTCTATTTATTTCGGGCCTTATATATATTTTCTATTTTTTTCTTCTGCTTTGTACCTCCATTTGCTAGGTTACCTCACTTCTTCTTTCCTTTTTCCTTTTTAGTTGATTTCTTCTCCATTTCTTCTTCTTTTGTCAAATAATTCTCGCATGATACTAAAATAAAGTAATTTAATTAAGGAAAAGCTAACATGTTCCCCAAGGGCACAAGATAATAAGATATTTAAAGAAATATTCTCTTAGAACGCGTGCATTCAATATATCGATACTTTAAATATAACTTGATTGCATTTAATTACATTCAACATTTTCTAATTATAGTATCCTTAACATGTGCCCTTAGGGCACATGTTAGCATGACCCATTTAATTAAACTAAACTACTAACATTATTTCTGAGAATTATGTATTAATTTTATAATAAATAATTATGCTTATGGCAATATTATAATCTTGAAACTGACAAATTCAATTTTTTAAAATTTTGACTTTATTAAAATAAAAGATTTATTTTAGCTTTTTTTAATATGTATTTCTAATACACAAATTACCGAGACTTTTGATCTAAATATAAATCATTTAAATTTTAGAGTGAACATAATTATAAATTATTTTAAAATTTATAATGAATTTAGTTGTAATTATAACTAGTAGGGATTCATTTTCTTTTCTTTTCTTTTATAAAATTTTGAATTTATGAGTTTTTTTACATAATTAAGTCTCTTTATAATATTTTTTTAATTATTTTATAAATATTATTTTTTGATTTTAATAGCATACTAAAATTTCACTTCATACGTTTTTCATTTAGATTATCATTTAACAATATTTTTTACTTTAAAAAAACTTATTTTCATTAAATTTTAATTCATATAAATTAAAATAATTTGAATTTAAAAATAATTCTTATGATAAATAAACGTTGAAATAAAATCAAATATAAATGTTGTATAAAAGCTTTAAAGAATCTCTTTCATAACTTATCTAGAATATTTATTATATGTAATTTTTATGATGGAAACAATTTGTGTTTATATCAACATTATTACTATTTTGCTAATTGTTTTTGAATGATGACGTCCGATTGATAGAATGAGGTCTGGCGAAAGTATTGTTCACCGTCACCTTGCTTACAACATAGGTTTTCTCCACCGTCATGGCATCATCTGCTCCGATGACTAGAAAATCTTTTACAATTCCCTGGTCATGTCTACCATCATCCGATTCTTCATCGAATCCTAAACCAAACTCTCCTAAACCACTAAAATCCTTCGCCGCAGCCGTCACCAATGTTTGCAACATCCCGTCGAGTCAATTGCCAATACCTTGTGTTAAAGGTGACAAATTATCTATCTCAATTCCGGAAGAAGAATATCTAGTAGGACTAGAGGCATGCAAGAAAAATCTTCACGCAAGAGTCATCTGGCCCAAAGGTTCTACTCCCCTCACTGTTTCTTCCTTGCGTAACAAGTTAAAAATTCTATGGAAAGGGTTAGGTCGTTGGGGAATCATGTCTCTGGGAAAAGGGTTTTATGAATTCACTTTCTCATCAATAGAGGATTTTAGAAGAGTTCGATCGGTTTCTTCGTGGAACCTTAATCCTGGTCTTCTCAAACTTTTCGCATGGACCAAAGATTTCAACCCTAGCACGCAACAACAATCTTCAGCTCAGGTATGGGTTAGATTCTACGGATTATCTCAAGAATATTGGCGTCCAAAGATTCTTTTTGCTATCGCAAGCAGTATAGGATCACCAATCTGCACAGATGCTGTGACTAACAAGGCAATGATTGATAGAACATTTGGTCTAGGGGTGGCAAACGGGCATGCCCGCCCCGTTTAGGCCCGCCTCGCAAAAACCCGCAAAAAAACGGGGCGGGGCGGTGCGGGCTTTTTTCAGAGTGCGAGTCTAAAACATTGTCCCGCCCCGCAAAAAAGTGAGGGCGGGGCGGGGAAAGCCCGCGGGCATTTGGCTTTTTAGGCCTAAAAATAGTAAAATTCTATGAAAAAACAAATGCCCGCAAAAGCCCACAAAAAAACGGGGCGGAGCGGACACGTTAAAGAGAGCGGGCCTAAAACCTTGCCCCGCCCCGCGAAAAAGTGCAGGTAAAACGGGCTTTCCCCGCGGGCCGGGCCCGTTTTGCCACCCCTAATTTGGTCATTTTGTTAGGGTATTGGTCGACCTTGATCTCTCTCAGGAAATGCGATACAAAGTGTTGGTAGAAAGGAAAGGTTTCGCCTTCTTTGTGGACCTAGATTATGAAAACATGCCTGAGTTTTGTAATTCCTGCAAAATTGTTGGTCACAATGTTGGTGCGTGTCGACGAAGATACCCAAATGAAAATCAGACTAAAAAGGATGTGGAAAAGAAAAATGATGTAAGAGAATCCTTGAAAGGAACTGAGAAGGGCAAAGAGGCTTGGAAAGAGAAAAATCGAGCTGTTGTAGAATTAGAAGAATCTCCTTCTAGTAGTAAGAATCATGTTGGAGGTGATGATGCACACGCCGATCATACTCAGGAGAATGGTTTAACTGTGGATGAGCGTTCTAAGGTGAATTCACAGGACACTAAATCTTTAGAAAATGAGGGAGAAAAAGAACATATTAGCTTGAACATTGAGGATTCCAATTCAACTGCGGATGTGGAAGTTAAGGATACACGTTCCAAGCAACCCAATGAATCTCTCATCAAGGACACTGGTGATGCAAGTTCAGTTGCTTCTGAACTTATTGATGCAACACAGTGGAACGATCAAGATGAAGCTATTTTCGTCCAGGAGATTGCTACAGCAGTTAGAGTGCTAAAGGACATGAAGTTCTTGCTAGAATCTTGGGCAAATCTGGCTGAGAAAGAGGATGAGAAATACAGAGAAATCATGAATCAAATTCAAAAGGAAACAGAAGCCAGAACTGTAATTGCACAAAAAAAGGATACGGGGAAGGAAACTAGTGAGGAGCAAGGTTTTCAAACAGTTAGAAGGAAAAAAAAAAGAAACAAATTTCAATATCTCAAGGGGACAGGACAGTTTACGCCACCAGATTAAAGGACAGGTCCTCACAACATTCATAATGAAGTGTTTGTTTTGGAATATAAGGGGAGTGGCCAATTCCCAATCAAGATTGGCTTTAAAAAGGTTAATCTTAACTAATAAACCCAATTTTGTGTTCATTTCTGAGCCATGGATGGATTTTAACTCTTTTCCAGTTAACTTCATGACTAGATTAAACCTGAAGTTGTTTGCTGCTAATACTAGACACAATCAGCTTCCAAATCTATGGTGTTTCTGCAACATTCAACTAAATCCTACAGTTTTATCTTTGGAAGATCAATTCGTATCTTTCTCTTTATCAGACGGTTTAGTATCTTTTGCCATTGCTGTTGTATATGCATCCACATGTTACATAAAGAGCAGAGATCTTTGGGCTAAGCTTCAGAGTTTGCAATTAGAATTTCACATGCCTTGGTGTTTTATTGGTGACTATAACACAATCATAGGTGCTCATGAGTATAGAGGATCGTTCACCCCTGCTAGAAGCCCAATTGAAGATTTTTAAAACTGGACTGATTTCAACAACCCTATTCACCTGTCTAATAGAGGAGCTTTTTTCTCTTGGGCTAATGGCAGACGAGGCACAACTTATACTCAAAAAAGATTAGATCGCGCCATTGTCAATCAATTGTGGATTGACCAATGCCCATCCATATCATGTTCTACTTTAAATAAGAATAAGTCTAATCACTTCCCTCTCTTACTAGATTTCTCTTTTTGTAATCCAACCTTCAAGTCCCAATTCAAGTTCCTTAGAATGTGGTCACTGCATGAAAACTCTAAAGAGACCATTAAAGATTGCTGGAGCACTGAGGTCAGTGGCTGCCATATGTACATTCTCAGCCAGAAGTTGAAAAGGTTGAAAGAAATGCTCAAGATCTGGAACAAAGATAAATTTGGAAATGTGCAATCTATGGTTCAACAGGCTGAGTTAAAGCTGCAAGTAATTCAAGAGGAAATTGACATTGCTGGTCACACTGATAATCTGATGAATTTGGAGAAAAGTGCTCAAATAGATTTGAATAATGCTTTTAAAATTGAAAAATTGTTTTGGCTGGAGAAATCTAGAATCAAATGGCATAGTGATGGAGATAGAAACACAAGATACTTTCATAGAATGGCAAGAATTAAGAACTTAACAAAAAGGATCAATGTTCTAAGAATAGGAGATGATGTGATCACCAATCCTACAGAGATAGCTAGTCATATGGTGAATCACTTCCAACATTTGTTCTCTTCATCTAATTCCGTCCAAACTAATAATCTGATAACTTAAGTGATCCCACGTTTAATTGATGATCAAATTAATACGATGATCACTTCAGCCCCTGATCTAGAAGAAATAAGAAATGCAGTTTTTTCTCTGAGCAAAGAGAGTGCCCCCCGACCCCGACGGTTTTGGAGTTTTTTTCTATCAAACATGTTGGGATATAATTCACACAGATGTCTGCAATGCTATTTCAGAGTTTTTCAGAATAGGTCTTATTTTGCCCAATTGGAATGCTAACTCATTTGTGCTTATTCCCAAGATTCCCAATGCAGATTCTGTTGATCAGTTCAGACCAATAGCGTTAGCTAACTTCAAGATGAAAATTATCTCAAAAATCCTAGTAGACAGAATTGGAGCTATCATGCCTGTCATTGTTTCAAAAGAACAAAGGGGATTTATTCAAGGCAGACAGATGAAGGATTGTATCTGTACCACTTCCGAAGCCATTAACTTGATGCATAAGAAATCGTATGGAGGCAATCTAGCTCTAAAAATCTATATAACAAAAGCATTTGATACTCTAGATTAGGGTTTTCTAATTCAGGTTCTTCATGCTTTCGGGTTCAACACAACTTTCTATAACTGGATCACCACTATATTAAATTCTGCTAGGCTTTCTATTTGCATCAATGGAGCTCAAGAAGGATACTTCAAATGTAATAGAGGGGTTAGGCAAGGTGATCCACTTTCGCATTTGATTTTTTGCCTCGCAGAAGATGTCCTAAGTAGGGGAATTTCCAAACTAGTCTCTGACGGCAAGTTGGATCTTATTAAAGGAACGCGATATGTAAATGTTTCGTCTCATACTCTATATGCAGATGACATAATGATTTTCTGCCGAGGAAAACACTCGAACTTACAAGCTCTTTCTCAGCTTTTTTCTGACTATGCCAAAGCTTCAGGTCAAATTATAAATGCCAACACTGTCATGTTTCCTCGAGCTATGTCTCAGCATAAAATGGCTCACTTTGCTCATTTACTTGATTTTAAGATAGGTTCTTTGCCTTTTATCTACTTGGGAGTCCCAATTTTTAGAGGAAAGCCTAAGGCCACTTATCTCCAACCTTTTATGGACAGAATCAGAGCCAAACTATCAGCTTGGAAAGCCTCCCTCCTTTCAATTGCGGGAAGAGTGCAATAAGTTAAATTTGTTATACTTAGTATGATCCAACATACAATTGCAGTATATTATTGGCCTACTAGTCTGATCAAATCCTTGGAAGGTCTCATTAGAAACTTCATTTAGAGTAGAGACACTAATAGTTGAAAACTAGTTACGGTAGCTTGGCACAAAGTGTGTAATCCACTTCGCAAGGCGGAATTGGTATAAGATCAATATCTCAAATCAACAAAGGGGCAGGTCTAAAACTCTTGTGGGATCTCATGGATTCATCGGATGAATGGGCTGTTCTTTTGAAAAGAAGAGTTTTAAGAGACCATGGTATTATTGCTCACCATATTCCCTCTTCCATATGGAGCAGTATTAAGGACTCTTATTCCGAGTTAACGGACAATTCTTCTTGGCTGCTAGGTAAAGGTAATAACATTTATTTCTGGACAGATGAATGGTGCGGTCCTCCCTTAGCTATCTATCTACAAATTCCTTCTCATCTGCACCAGCACCTTACAGCAAAGATTGAAGACTTTATAGTGAATCAACTTTGGCATCTTCCTCATTCTGTCACAACTAGATTTCTAGCCTTAAGGAGTATTGTGTCTAATATAACGATTCCTCTTAACCCCAAAGAAGATACATTGGTGTGGAAAAGGTCGGTGCCAGTTACTATTTCTTTTAAAGATGCATTCCTTTCTCAAGGAGTAACAGGGAAAAATCTAGCTTGGGCAAAACTAATTTGGTGTTTGGATATCCCTCTATTAAAATATTTACTGTCATGGAGATTGGTTCACGATAAGCTTCCTACTGATAACAAGCTGGATGGTAAGGGTATTATCCTTTGCTTTATGTGCTCTCTCTGTTGTAACAACCAAGAAAATACTCATCACCTATTTTTTGAATGCTGCTATGCTCTAAAAATATGGAATTGGCTCAGCTCCATTCTGCAAATGCACCTTCACTTATCGGCCATTGATATCTGGAAGATTTGTTTCAGAGGTTGGTCTGACCAATGCCAAATCGTCGTGTTAGCCGCAGTTATCAATATTATTGATTGCATTTGGTTTGCTGGGAACCAACAGAGGTTTAATAATAGATATATTCATTGGAAATCTCTCATTAACTTGGTCATATATAAAACATCTTTAGCCGAGAATAATTCTAGAAAAACTGCCTCGAATTCAATGACAGAATTTGCTATCTTCAAGGCTTTTTGTGTCAGTATTCGACCGCCGGAAGCTCCTTTGATATCTAATGTTATTTGGAAACCCCCATCATCCACTTGGATTAAATGTAACATAGATGGAGCGGCAAAAGGATATCCAGGCATTGCAGCCTGTGGAGGCTTATACAGAGATAGAAATGGAGATTTTTTAGGTGGATTTGCTACTAATCTGGGAATTTCATCCTCATTCTTTGCTGAGCTGATGGGTGCTATACTTGCTATTGAAAACTCCCAATCTAAAGGCTAGTTCAGTTTATGGCTTGAAACAGATTCTCAGCTTGTCCAACTTGCCTTCAAGGACCCTTCTATTGTACCTTGGCAGGTATGAAATCGCTGGCAGAATTGTATCTCAATTACAGAGAATATGCACTTCTTAATCTCTCATATTTTTAGAGAGGGAAATACTTGTGCTGATATCTTGGAAAATATTGGCATTAGTCTAGATGAGTTTTGTTGGTGGGATTATCCTCCGCCGCAAATAGTCTCTAATCTTCATTGTAACAAATTTGGCTATCCTAAGTTTAGATTTCGCTAAGCCTTGAGAAGTCAGTTTGATTGTATTTTCTTTGTACTCCTTTTTTTCCTATACATATATATTTGGGTAGCAGGATTCTGCTTCTCAGTTAAAATTTAAGAGAAGTGTACTTACACAACCATTAATTTATTTAAATCTATTTGTTAACAAAAATAAATAATTAAATATGAAAAAAAATTAATATTCATTCATTTTAACTATAAGATTGAAAAGAATTAATGGTCAAGATTTGGAGTAAGAATATCCCTTATATATATATATATATATATATATATATATATATATATATATATATATATATATATATATATATATATATATATATATATATATATATATATATATATATATATATATATATATATATATATATATATGAGAACTTTAACTATAATGGAAACTAGGAATTTTAGCAAAAAAATTTTAAAATGATTTTTATGAAAATCTATTTAAAATAGTTTCAAAATTAAGTGTTTTTTTTAAATTTTGATATTAAAAAAACATATTCATTAAAAAGATGAACTATCTAAAATAACAATTTAAAAATAATTATTCAAACCCGCTTTTGTGAAAAATTTCTTTGTAAATTTTATTTACACAAAATAATATAATACTATAAAAATTATTTAAAAAAAAAACCGAAACAAACTGTCTGTCTATCGGATATATTAAAAGACATATGTTTTGTTTAAGAAAAAAACTATTTTTATGAATTACAAGATATTTGAAAAGTTAGAAGTTGACAATTTCATATATTATTTCTAACGGAATTTTATTGATTGTTTCTGGAAAAATTAAATCCAAGCAAAAATTATGTTTTATTTCGAATTTTTTCTCAACTAAGCCAGCACTTTGTAACCATTTTTGTCTAGCAAACTTGGACAAAGTTAAAGGTGGTTCATATTTATAGGGTGAATGTTGTTGCAACTTAGACGTTTGAGAAATTTTAATGTAAGATGAATAGTTTCTTCGGGGTGAATGTTGTTGCAACTTAGACGTTTGAGAAATTTTAATGTAAGATGAATAGTTTCTTCGGGGTGAATGTTGTTGCAACTTAGACGTTTGAGAAATTTTAATGTAAGATGAATAATTTCTTCAAGGTGAATATTGTTGCAACTTAGACGTTTGAGAAATTCTAATGTAAGTTAAATAGTTTATTCATTTGTTTGAACAATCAACAATGTAGGTTTTTCTATACCCATGTTTATGAATTAAAGCAAAACACATGTGTTTGTAAGCTGGAAATTTCGAAGATTGAGAAAATATTAAGGTAAAATGAAGATGATTGAAAAGAGAGAGTTATTTCGAAAAGAAGTTCAAGACCAATTTATGAAAGTTGTTCGAAATACCAAACTTGTGAAGTATTTTTCTTGTGAAGGGTTTTTCTTGCTAACCGTTAGCGAAGGGAGTAATTCTCGAAACACAGATAAAACTTAGAACATTTTTGTAGCTTTCGAGAAGGATATTGCTTCGACAGTCCCGTTAGTGGGTTTGGCACCTCGAAAGGAAGTAAATTCAAACTTAAATGATCGATATTATTCGAAAAGGACGTGTGGAAGCCATATAAATCGAGGAGCATGCAAGCAACGAATGTAGCAACAAAATTATTCTTTGTGTTGTACGATTCATGGAAAACTAATCCCAAAGAAAAATATGCTAATTACAAGTTCCATCATACTTCGAGGTTATAATAATTTCAATCCAAAATCTATTCCTTTCAATATTTTTATGTGATCATTGTTTGTTTAATTCAATTATCATATAGTAGTGTTGATTTAATTCGATTGTTGTATGCTCCTTAAACATAATCACATTAGCTTAGCTTATTCATTATTGTGTTTTATAGAGTCATGTTTGCTTAATTCTCGAGAGCTTAAATTTATTTGCTTAATTCGGATAGTAGGAACTTACATCACATAAAACAAGTTGCGATTGTCAGTGAGTTTTATAATTGAATATGAATAGATAATCAGCTTAGGAGAATTGAATTATAATAATCAGGGATAAGTCAGGACCAAAATTAGTAAATTATCCATTTTAGCTTATTTTATAATCACCTACTTTTAAACACTTATTCTAATTCAAAACCTAAGACCCTCACGTTTCAGTTTGTTAATTTTAATCAAGAGTCCTTGCAATACGACTCGAGCCATTGCCCCTAACCACAGTTTTTAAAACTACTCGTTTTGATTCCTCTATCTTGTTTAAAAGTTCAGGCCCTAAGAAGAGTTGCCCAAGCCTCTTCAGAGTTTAGAATTTCAATACTTCTTTTTATTTTAGAGGCCTCATTAAGACAAATATGTGATATGAGCCTTAATCCTCCATAATCTATGGAAATGTAGACTTTCTTCCATGGGACCGTAACCAACTTCCTATTGTTGACCTTCTCACTCTAGATAAAATTCCCGAAGAATTTATCTAGAATCTTAAGTAGCTTAGTGGGCCAGCAATACACATATATAAAATTATTAATCATAGTTTGGAAAACCGACTGAACCAATAAAACTCTACCATCAATTGTAAGTAAAGAAGCTTTCCAAGTGGCCAGCTTGTTAATCATTTTATCAGAAATGCATTAAAGATGAGCAACTATGACACTTCCCTTAAAAATAGGATTGTCTAAGTAGTTGAAAGGCAAACTACCTCTACAAAAACCTCTAAAATCCATAATCTTGTTTAACCTCTTATTACTCACACTCCTTGCAAAAATAATGGATTTTGAAAGATTGAATATTTGGCTTGAGGCATTGGAATATTTGGTGAAAAGAGATGTGAGAACATGAATATTAGTCATGGTGCCTTTACAAAGATTAAAATATTTCCTGCAAAGATAATGTGACTGGGGACTTAGCAAGAACTAGAACCCCTTAGAGGTTTCAACTTTCCGTCAACTATAAGATTGGATAAACTTCTGCTAAGCACTTTGTCCACAAGACAAAAAAGGAAGGGCAAAAGAGGATCTCCCTGCCCTACACCCCAAGTGCACTTAAAATAATCATGATTTACTGCATTGATTGCCACTAAAAGATAAGTAGATTCTCGGACATTGGAGATCCAAGAGCAAATTTTAAGGGAGAAGCCACATTTTTCTAAGACTTTAGGAAGGGATTTCTAATTGAGGTTGTCAAATACTTTGTGAACATCCACCTTAATGGCAACATTCCCACCATAACACTTCTTGTGTAATATTTTGAAAGCCTCAAAGGCTAAATAAATACAATCATTGATCTTTATGCCTTTGATGAAACTCTTTTGATCTTTAGAAATCAAGTTGGGCATGCTATTAGAAAGCATGTCCGCTAGATAATTGTGACGGTGTTGATCCATGGAATTACCCTCCTTATAATTAGGCAACAAGGTAATAATTGAGAAGCAATGTCCTTATCATTGAGAAGAATGTTTCCATCTTTCAATGAAATAATCATGTTCTTGGAAGATTTTATTTTTGCAATCTGATGAAAGAAGGAGCTGTTTCTTTCGCCATCCTCTTGCAAATTAACCCTGGATTTTTCTAGCCAAAAGCCTCCTCCTTGTTTAGAATCACCTCCAAATATTATTGAGTATCCTTTTCGTGTTTCAATAAATTAATGTCCAGTACCATTTACTAACTTATATTTTGAATACCATCCATAATAGATTGGTCTTTAACCAAGTTATGCACGTTTCTAAAAGTTGTCTTGTTCGAAGTCCTAAGACCACCCTCAAGAGTCTACAACTTTTTGGTTAAAATAAACATTGGGAAACCTACCAAGCCAGTCTTCCAACAATCACTGACGAAGCTAAAACAAGAAATGTTCGGATCAATATTCTTTGTTTTGATGATAACATTATGTATGAATTTTGTATAAGACACTGTGGTACTCTAATTATTCACGTTTTCCATTTCAGGAAAATTATAAAGAGTATGCAAAAAAACAGCGCTCAGAAGCACTGACCCAGAAGTTCTGGATGGCTTCAACAAAACATGCTTTGTCAGACATCAGAAGATGGTCTTGAAGAAATCAGAACATGATCTGGATAACGTCAAAAGATGGCAGTCAGAAGCAAAGCTCTGAAGCTCTGATGGTATCACGCTCAAAGCACTTCAAAGTCTGAAGACAGAAGTTACATCTGAACCAAAGCTAAAGACTCTTATTCAAACGTTAATCTACAAAGTCTGAGTCCAGAAGCAAGTACAAGATGAAAAGGCTATAACGTCAATTCTCTTTCTAACAAAAGGAACGTTAGAAGCTACAAAAGGCAAAGTCAGTAAAAGCAGCCGAAGCATGGCTCGAGGTAGTTGACAAAAGAGTGAAACATTAAATACAGCGTTGTACTATTCACGCAAAGCATTAAATGCTCCCAACGGTCACATTTCCTTAGCGCCTATATATAGAAGTTCTGATTCAGAAGCAGTCAACTATCTCTTGCACAAAAGAACCAAAACGCTGTCAAATTGAAATCGTAAAAGAAAAGAAGAACTTCATCTTCAACCTCACATCTTTGTAATATCTTAGTGAGTGTTAGGAATTAGAACTTAAGAGATATATCACTTGGTGATTACAACTTTTCAAGAACCAATCTAAACTCTAGTAATATTTATTTTACATTGTTTGTAAAAGGATTTCCTAGAGTGATCAAGTTGTGATCAGTAGACTCTAGAAGACTTAGAGAGAGTTCTAAATGGAGAACCATTGTAATCAAGATTGATTAGTGGATTAAATCCTCAGTTGAGGTAAATCGCTCTAAAGGGGTGGACTGGAGTAGTTTGGTTAACAACGAACCAGGATAAAAATCATTGTGTTCAATTTTTTTATCTACCAAGTTTTAAGAAAACCTTATTCAACCCCCCCCCCCCCCCCCTTTCTAAGTGTTTTTCTATCCTTCAATTGGTGTTAGAGCCTTGTTCTAGGTGAAAGCACTTAACCGTGTTAGATAAAAGATTCAGGGAGAAAAAACACAAAATGGTTGAAACAACTACTTCTACTCCTATTGATCAAAACAACAATGGTAACAATGGAAGTAGTAGCTTCAATGGTTACGCTAGACCACCTGTCTTTGATGGTGAAAATTTTGAGTATTGGAAAGATAGACTCGAAAGTTACTTTCTTTGTCAAGATGGTGACTTATGGGATCTAGTATTGGATGGTTACACACATCCAGTTTCTGCTCAAGGTGTTAAGATTTCAAGACAAGCCATGAGTGATGCTCAAAAGAAAGACTTCAAGAATCATCACAAGTCTAGAACTATATTGTTAAATGCTATCTTTCATGATGAGTGTGATAAGATAACAAACAGAGAAACAACTCATGATATCTTTGAATCTCTAAAGATGACTCATGAGGGAAATGCTCAAGTAAAGGAGACAAAGGCTCTAGCTCTTATCCAGAAATATGAAGCGTTATAAATAGAGGAAGATGTGAACATTGAAGCAATGTTTTCAAGATTCCAGACTCTGACTGCTGGACTGAGAATGCTTGATAAAGGCTACACCAAAGTTGATCATGTAAAGAAGATCATCAGAAGCTTACCCAGAAGATGGGGACCCATGGTGACTACTTTCAAGAAAGCCAAGAATCTGAATGAGGTGTCTCTTGAAGAGCTGATAAGTGCCTTGAGAAGTCACGAGATTGAGCTGGACACAAATGAACCTCTGAAGAAAGGTAAGTCTATTGCTTTGAAATAAAATAATAAAAAATGCACTAACGCTTTTCAGGCTGAAGAAGAAAGATCTGATGAGTCAGAATCTGAAGAAGAAGATGAATTGTCTCTCATTTCCAGAAGAGTGAATCAACTCTGGAAAAGCAAGCAGAGAAGATTCAAAAGCTTCAAAAGACCTGAAAAGGGAGAATCTTCTAATCACAAAAGATCTGGCAAGAAGAAAGTTGCCTGCTATGAATGCAAGGAACCTGTACACTACAAGAACGAATGTCCAAAGCTTCATAGGGAAAAGCCAAAGAAAAGATTTGAAAAGAAGAAAGGTCTTGTGGCTACCTTGGATGACTCAGATTCTTCTGATAAAGAGTCAGACTCTAAAGACGAGCAAGCCAACCTAGAATTAATGGCAACCATTGACAGAGAATCAGAATCTACATCAGACTCAGACTCTGTAGAGGTATTCTCTAAACTTTCTAGAGAGGAACTTGTTTCTAGTCTCTCAGAACTTCTAGAAATCAAGAGTCAACTTAGTATCATATACAAAAAGCTGAGAAAGCTCTTTGCATCTGAAACTAAGAGACTTGAATTAGAAAACTCTGAATTGAAAGAAAAAGTCTTAAAATTAAGTAAAGATGTTGAATCATCTTCATATTCAGAAAAGTCTATTCCATGCACAAACAATATTGTGATAGAATATAACTTGAGCTTTAGGAAGTTTCTATCTAGAGGTATAGGCAGAAGCCAGCTAGCATCTATGATATATTGTGTTAGTGGAAACAAGAGAATATGCATAGGCTTTGAGGGAGAAGTCCCATATAAAGTATGGCCTGTTGATGAAATAATCGTAAAATATAAACCTCTGCATGAGCAGTTTAAGTATGGTCATTCTCATGATATAAATCACACATCTCACTCTAAGAGTTTCCACATTACACACACAAAGAAAAATGTTGTTGCTTATTCTGGTAAACATTATGTGAAATCTCAGTTCAAACAGAACGTGAGAAAAACTAACCCCAAAGGACCCAAAAGAATGTCGGTACCTAAGGATAAAACTATTCCTGTTGAAGATCACCTTAACAGCTCAAAAGGAAAACATGTCATGGTACTTGGACTCTGGATGCTCACGTCACATGACGGGAAGAAAGTCTATGTTCCAAGATCTGGTACTTAAATATGCTAGAGAAATAAAGTTTGGAGGCAATCAGAAGGGAAAAATCATTAGCTCAGGAACCATATGCATTGGTAACTCTCCCTCTATAACTAATGTTCTGTTGGTAGATGGATTAGCTCATAACTTATTGTCCATAAGTAAATTAAGTGACAATGGTTAGGACATAATCCTTAATCAAAAGTCTTGTAAAGCTATTAGTCAGAAGGATGGCTCAATCCTATTTACAGGCAAGAGAAAGAACAACATTTATAAGATTGATCTTAAAAATCAAAAGGTTACTTGCCTTCTGTCTATTAGCAAAAAGCAGTGGGTCTGGCACAGAAGATTGGGTCATGCTAGTTTGAGAAAGATCTCTCAGATTAATAAAACTCAATCTGGTCAGAGGACTCCCTAATCTGAAATATAAATTAGATGCTCTTTGCGAAGCATGTCAGAAAGGGAAGTTTTCAAAACCTGCATTCAAGTCTAAAAATGTTGTCTCTTCCTCTAGGCCGCTAGAACATCTGCATATTGATCTTTTTGGCCTAGTCAAAACAGCATCAATCAGAGGAAAAAAATATGGATTAGTCATCGTAGACGACTATAGCAGATGGATGTGGGTAAAGTTCTTGAAACATAAGGATGAGTCGCATTCTCTGTTCTTTGACTTCTGCATTTAGATTCAATCTGAAAAGGAATGCAAAATCTTAAAAGTCAGAAGTGATCATGGTGGTGAATTTGAGAACAGATTCTTTGAAATTTATTTAAAAGAAAATGGTATTGCCCATGATTTCTCTTATCCTAGAACTCCAGAGCAAAATGAAGTTGTAGAACGAAAGAATAGGACTCTACAAGAAATGACCAGAACCATGATCAATGAGACCAATATGGCTAAGCATTTTTGGGAAGAAGCAATTAACACAGCATGTTATATTCAGAATAGAATCTCCATAAGACCTATTCTAAATAAGACTCCTTATGAATTGTGGAAGAAAAGAAAGCCCAACATTTCTTATTTCCATCAATTTGAATGTGTATGCTATATTCTAAATACAAAAGATCACCTGAATAAGTTTGATTCTAAAGCTCAGAAGTGTTTCCTTCTTGGATATTCTGAACGCTCTAAAGGCTACAGAGTATACAATACTGAAATGCTGATAGTTGAGGAATAAATCAATATCAGATTTGATGATAAGCTTGGCAATGAAAAGCCAAAGCAGAATGAGAATTTTGCAAATATAGATCTTTCGGATCTAGATCATGAGAAATCCATAAGAAATGATGATGCAGAAGATCAACTTGTTGCTTCATTAGAGAATCTCAGAATATCTAAAGAGCCAACACTCAGAAGATCTTCTAGAATCAACTCTGCTCATCCGGAAGAAGTGATCATTGGAAAGAACGATGGTCCCATCAGAAGAAGATCATTCCCGAGGAACAATGCAGAATGTCAATTTGGTTTAGTACCTTTGATCGAGCCAATTTCTGTTCATCAAGATCTAGAAGATGTTGACTGGATAATGGCTATGCAAGAAGAGTTAAATCAGTTCACAAAGAATGATGTCTGAGATCTGGTTCCAAGGCCCAAAGGTTTCAATGTTATTGGTGTTAGAACAAGATTTGTTTTGATCAATATTCTTAGTTTTTATGATAAAAATATATATGAATTTTGTATAAGACAATGTGGTACTCTAATCCTATGCATTTTCCATTTCAGGAAATATATAAAGAGTATGCACAATTCAGCGCAAGAAGCATTGACTCAGAAGGTTCAAGATTGCAACATCAGAACCTGCTCTCGCAAGACATCAGAGGATGGTCAAGCAGAATCAAAACATGGTCTATGAAGCATCAGAAGAACTTGAGTTCAGAAGCAGAAGCACTGAAGTTCTTATGGTATCACGCTAGAAGCACTTCAAAGTCAGAAGACAAGAAGATGCACTACACCAAGCTGAATGACTCTGATACTCAAACATTGTATCTACAAACATCAGATCAGAAGCAAGTACAAGGTGACAGGTTACGCTGACTGACAAAAGGAACGTTAGAAGCTATTAACGACAAAGTCAGTTAAAGTAGGAAAAGCAAGGCTCGAGGTAGTTGACAAAAGAGTGAAACATTAAATGCAAAGCTGTACGACACACGCAACACAATAAATGCTCCCCAACAGTCATCTTCTCAAACGCCTATATATAGTGAAGTTCTTATGAGAAGCTAGGTTGACGAAACACAACACTTAACGCAACAAACTCTGCGCAAACAACCTTAAACGTTGCTGAATCAAATTCTATCAAACTTAATCTTCAACCTCACATATCTTGTAATATTTATTGAGTGTTAAGCTTAAAACTTAAGAGAAATATCATAGTTGTGATTACCGCTTTATAAGAAGAACATTGTACTCTTGTAAGAATTTGTTTACATTAATTTGTAAAGGTTACTAGAGTGATCAAAATGTGATCAGAATACTCTAGAAGTCTTAGAAGGTATCTAAGCATTGATTTCCTAGAGTGATCAAGTTATGATCAGAATACTCTAGAAGACTTAGAAGGTATCTAAGTGGAAAACCATTGTAATCAAGGTTGATTAGTGGATTAAATCCTCAGATGAGGTAAATCACTCTAGGGGGTGGACTGGAGTAGCTTCGTTAAAAAAGAACCAGGATAAAAATCATTGTGCAATTTTTTTTATCTTAAGAGTTTTTAAAGTTACACTTAGGAAAAGATTCAGGAAGAGAAAAACACAAAGCTTAAATGGCCGGTGGAAAAGATACATTTACATCTGGCTCTACTGAGGAAAACAACAATGGAAATAGAAACAATGGCTACACTAGACCACCAGTATTCGATGGTGAAAACTTTGAATATTGGAAAGATAAACTTGAAAGCTACTTTCTTGGTCTAGATGGTGACCTATGGGACTTGCTTGTGGATGGTTACAAACATCCTCTAAATGCTGCTGGAGTAAAGCTGTCCAGGAAAGAAATGAGTGATGATCAGAAGAAGCAATTCAAAAATCATCACAAGTCTAGGAATGTTCTGCTGAATGCTATCTCTCATTCTGAATATGAGAAGATATCAAATAGAGAAACTGCCTTTGACATATATGAACCATTGAAAATGACTCATGAAGGAAACGCCCAAGTCAAGGAGACCAAAGCTCTTGCCTTGATCTAGAAATATGAAGCCTTCAAGATGGAGGATGATGAAAACATTGAAACAATGTTCTTAAGATTTCAAACTCTAACTGCTGGATTAAGAGTTCTTGACAAGGGATACACAAAGTCTGATCACGTCAAGAAAATCATCAGAAGCTTGCCCATAAGATGGGGTCCGATGGTTACTGCATTCAAGGTTGCCAAGAACTTTAATGAAGTCTCTCTTGAAGAGTTGATCAGTGCTCTGAGGAGTCATGAAATAGAGATGGATGCTAATGAACCTCAGAAGAAAGGTAAGTCCATTGCATTAAAATCTTTAAATAAAAAATGTACTAACGCATTTCAGACTGAAGAAGAAGATTTTGAAGAATCAGAATCAGAAGAAGAAGATGAACTGTCCATGATCTCCAGAAGGGTAAACCAACTCTGGAAAAGCAAACAAAGGAAGTTCAATAACTTCAAAAGTTCTAAAAAGCCTGAAAGAGGAGAATCTTCTGGAAGTAGAAGATTTGACAAGAAGAAGGTCACGTTCTTTGAATGCAATGCGCCTGGACATTACAAGAGTGATTGTCCAAAGCTTTAGAGGGAGAAACCCAAGAAGAAGTTTCATAAGAAGAAAGGTCTTCTGGCAACGTGGGATGATTCAGATTCATCAGAATCAGACTCTGAAGGCGAAAAGGCAAACATTACGCTGATGGCCATAGTTGATGATGGATCAGAATCTACATCAGAATCAAATTCTGAAGATGTATTTTCTGAAATGTCTAGAGAAGAGTTAGTTTCTAGTCTAACAGAACTTCTGTAACTCAAGGCTCATCTTAGTATCAAATACAAAAAGATGAAAAAGCTATTTGAATCTGAAACTAAGAAGCTTGAAGTAGAAAATTCTGAACCAAAGGAGAATGTTTTAAAATTATCCAAAGATGTTGGATCTCATCCTGGTTCTGAAAAGCCTGCTCCAAGTCTGAACAATATTCTGAAAGAATATGACTTGAGCTTTAGAAAGTTCTTATCTAAAGGCATTGTAATAAGTCAACTTGCCACTATGATATACGCTGTTAGCGGAAACAAGAGAGTTAGCATTGGTTATGAGGGTGAAACACCATACAAACTTGAATCTATGGATGATATGAAAATCACATACAAGCCATTGTATGACCAATTCAGGTATGGCCACTCCCATGATATTAGGCTCACATCACATGCTAAAAGCTTTCACATAACACATATTAAGAAGCATGTGACACAACCTAGGAAATAACATGTAAATCTAAATAGAGATTATCATAATGTTCCTCCTATTATTTATCATGCTAAACCCAAGTTAAATCAGAACTTGAGGATAACTAACAAGAAAGGACCCAAGAAATTGTGGGTACCTAAGGAAAAGATTATTCCCGTTGCAGATATCCTTGGCTGCAAGGAAGCAAAAGGAAAACATGTCATTGTACCTGGACTCTGGGTGCTCGCGGCACATGACGGGAAAAAGGTCTATGTTCCAAGACCTGGTTCTTAAATATGTCGGAGATGTAAAGTTTGGAGGGAATTAGAAGGGCAAAATAATTGGCTCAGGAACCATAAGTACTGGTATATCTCCTCCCATAACTAATGTTCTTCTGTTAGATGGATTAGCTCATAACTTATTGTCCATAAGTCAATTAAGTGACAATAGTTATGACATAATCTTTGATCAAAAGTCTTGTAAGGCTGTAAGTCAGAAGGATGGCTCAATCCTATTTACAAGAAAAAGAAAGAACAACATTTATAAGATTGATCTTCAGGATCTTAAGAATCAAAAGGTAACTTGTCTTATGTCTGTTTGCGAAAAGCAATGGGTCTGGCACAGAAGATTTGGCCATGCTAGTTTGAGAAAGATTTCTCAGATTAACAAACTAAATCTGGCCAGAGGACTCCCTAATCTGAAATATAAATCAGATGCTATTTGCCAAGCATGACAGAAAGGGAAGTTTTCCAAACCTGCATTCAAGTCTAAGAATGTTGTTTCTTCCTCTAGGCCGCTAGAACTTCTGCACATTGATCTATTTGGCCCGGTTAAAACGACATCTGTCAGAGGGAAGAAATAGGGATTAGTCATCGTAGATGATTATAGTCGATGGACATGGGTAAAGTTCTTGAAACACAAGGATGAGTCTCATTCAGTGTTCTTTGAATTTTGCACTCAGATCCAAACTGAGAAAGAGTGTAAAATCATAAAGGTCAGAAGTGATCATGGTGGAGAATTTGAGAACAGATTCTTTGAGACTTATTTCAAAGAAAATGGTATTGCCCATGATTTCTCTGGCACTAAAACTCCATAGCAAAATGGAGTTGTAGAGCGAAAGAATAGGACTCTACAAGAAATGGCCAAAACCATGATCAATGAGACCAATATGGCTAAGCATTTCTGGACAGAAGCAATAAACACTGCATGTTATATTCAGAATAGAATCTCTATCAGACCTATTCTTAATAATACTCCTTATGAATTGTGGAAGAACAGAAAGCCCAACATTTCATATTTTCATCCTTTTGGATGTGTTTGTTATATTCTGAATACTAAAGAACATCTGAGTAAGTTTGATTCTAAGGCACAGAAGTGTTTCCTACTTGGATATTCTCAACGCTCAAAAGGATACAAAGTATACAATACTGAAACATTGGTTGTTGAAGAATCAATCAATATCAGATTTTATGATAAGCTTGGTCTTGAAAAGCCAAAGCAGTTTGAGAATTTTGCAGATATAGATATCTCAATTTCAGAAGCTAAAGAACCCAGAAGCAAAGGATCAGAAGATCAAGTTGCTGCTTCGCTTGAGAATTTGAGAATTTATGAAGAGCCAACTATCAGAAGATCTTCTAGACTCAACTCTGCTCACTCAAAAGATGTCATTCTTGGAAAAAAGGAAGATCATATTGTAACAAGATCATTTCTTAAGAACAATGCAGAAGGTCAATTAGGTCCCGTATCTCTGATCGAGCCAACTTCTATTGATCAAGCTCTAGAAGATGCAGACTGGATAATTGTAATGCAAGATGAACTAAATCAGTTTACAAGAAATGATGTTTGGGATCAGGTTCCTAGACCAAAAGGATTTAACATCATTGGCACAAAGTGGGTCTTCAGAAACAAGCTAAGAGAAAAAGGAGAAGTTGTAAGAAACAAAGCCAGACTGGTTGCTCAGGGCTATAGTCAGCAAGAAGGTATTGACTATACATAAACCTTTGCACCAGTGGCCAGGTTAGAATTTATTCGCTTATTAATTTCTTTTTCCACTAAACATAACATCACTCTATATCAGATGGATGTTAAGAATGCCTTCCTAAATGGTTATATAGATGAGGAAGTCTATGTCCACCAACCTCCAGGTTTTGAAGACTCTAAGTCTCCAGAACATGTTTTTAAACTAAAGAAGTCATTATACGGATTGAAGCAAGCTCCTAGAGCTTGGTATGAAAGATTAAGTTCTTTCCTTCTGGATAATGGTTTCACTAGAGGAAAAGTGGATACTACTCTCTTTTGTAAAACCTTTAAGAAAGATATTTTAATTTGTCAAATTTATGTTGATGATATTATCTTTGGAACATCTAATGCTACACTTGGAAAGGAGTTTGCTAAGTTTATGAAGGCTGAGTTCGAAATGAGCATGATGGGAGAACTCAAGTACTTTCTTAGGATTCAAATCAATCAAACTTCTGATGGAACTTATGTTCATCAAACCAAGTATGTGAAAGAACTTCTGAAGAAGTTTTCTTTTTGAAAGCAAAGAAGCAAAGAATCCTATGCATTCAACGTGTATCTTAGGTAAGGATGAGGTAATTAAGAAGGTAGATCAGAAGCTCTACACAGGTATGATCGGATCTCTTCTATACCTTACTGCTTCTAGACCTGATATTTTATTCAGTGTTAGTCTGTGTGCAAGATTCCAATCAGATCCTAGAGAATCTCATCTAATTGTTGTTAAGAGAATTCTGAGGTATCTGAAAGGTACTACTAATGTTAGTTTAGTCTACAGAAGATCTGAAGAATACAACTTAGTAGGATATTGTGATGCGGATTACATTGGAGATAGAATTGAAAGAAAGAGTACTTCTAGAAGTTGTCAATTTCTTGGAAGTCATCAGATCTCCTGGTACAGCAAGAAGCAAGCTACAGTTGTCCTCTCTACTACAGAAGCAGAATATGTTGCAGCTGCTGGATGTAGTACATAGATGCTCTGGATGAAGAGTCAGCTAGAAGATTATCAGATATATGAGAGTAACATTCCTATCTTTAGGGATAATACTTCTGCTATTTGTTTATCTAAGAATCCTATCTTGCATTCCAAAGCTAAACATATTTAGATTAAACATCATTTTATTAGGGACTATGTTCAGAAGGGTGTTCTATCTTTAAACTTCGTAGATATAGACCATCAATGGCCTGATATATTTACAAAACCCCTTGCTGAAGATAGGTTTAAGTTCATTCTGAAGAATATCAGTATGGATTTATGCCCAGAATGAGAAGATGAGAAGTTCTGAAATATGGATTAGTAATGAAATGATATTTATCTTCTTAAAAGAAGTTCTGATGTTTTGATTAGTTAGATATTCTGATTCTGTTGTTGCTAACGTTTCACATGTCTAAGTTGATTCAGAATTTCTTTTAAAGCAAAACAGCTGTCACTAGCTATTCCAGAAGATGAACATGTGTTCACTCTACTTGGACAAGCATGCGTGCAGTTGATGAGACGCCGCCCTAGGTAAATATGCAAATCATTTCAAATATCACATTATCTCTCTTAACGCCACATTTAATTAAATGCATTTGCTTTTTCTGCATTCTGTAATCCTGTTTATTCAGAAACACATTGCATACCTTTTCAAATCCATCTCTATATTACCTCATCTCCACAATATTTCATCTCTTTACATTCTCTATCCTCATTCATTGTCATTTTGTTCATCTATCTCTTTTGCACAAACCCTTGTTCTAAACCCTAATCTCAGAGTGTGAATCAATGGTTTCATCTTCACACCTTCAACGCTTCGTTTCTTCACCTGCTTATCCTCCATTGAAGACTTGTTCTATTCCTTAAGAGGAGTTGGAAGTTCTCTGCGAAATAATGGTGGATTTTGAAAATCTTTTGGAACATGATTTCAAAACCAAGGCTGCTATGCTAGTTCAGGGATGGTCAAGTTACTTTGAAAGATTGGTTGTGTTAGAACAAGATTTGTTCTGATCAATATTCCTAGTTTTGATGATAACAAGGATATGAATTTTGTGTGAGATAATGTGGTACTCTAATACATTGCAATTTCCCTTTCAGGAAATATATAGAGAGTATGCACAAATCAGCGCTCAGAAGCTTTGACTCAGAAGGTTCAGCATGCAACATCAGAACATGGTCTGGCAAGACATCAGAAGATGGTCTAGGCAGAATCAGAACATGGGTCTATGGAAGCATCAGAAGAACTTGAGTTCAGAAGCAGAAGCACTGAAGTCCTCATGGTATCACGCTCAGAAGCACTTCAAGGTCAGAAGACAAGAAGATGCTCTGCACCAAGCTGTTTGACTCTGATGATATTCAAACGTTGTAAACACAAACATCAGATACGAAGCAAGTACAAGTGGCAGGCTACGCTGACTGACAAAAGGAACGTTAGAAGCTATTAAAGGCAACGTCAGTAGACACAGCATGAACAAGGCTCGAGGTAGTTGAAAAAAGCGTGAAACATTAAATGCAATGCTGTACAGAATACGCAAAGCATTAAATGCTCCCAACAGTCATCTTCTCAAGTGCCTATAAATATGAAGTTCTAATGAGAAGCAAGGTTACCAATTCTGAACGAACTTATTCTGAAAAACTTGCTGAAACGCTGTTCAACTCATAGCTCAGAAACTTCATCTTCATCAAAGCTCACTACATTGTTGTTGTAATATATTAGTGAGATTAAGCTTAAACTTTAAGAGAAATATCATTGTTGTGATTATAGCTTTTCAGAAGCAATTGTAATACTCTTATTTGATTACATTAATTTGTAAGTAACTAGAGTGATCAAGTGTTGATCAGGATACTCTAGGAAGTCTTAGCTTGTGTCTAAGCAGTTGTAATTAGAGTGATCACGTGGTGGTCAGGATACTCTAAGAAAGTCTTAGTTTGTGTCTAAGCAATTGTTCCTAGAGTGATCAGGTTGTGATCAGGATACTCTAGAAGACTTAGTCAAGGGCTAAGTGGAAAACCATTGTAATCTGTTGCGATTAGTGGATTAAATCCTCAGGTGAGGTAAACCACTCCGTGAGGGTGGACTGGAGTAGTTTAGTTAACAACGAACCAGGATAAAAATAACTGTGCAAATTGTTTTTATCGTTCAAGTTTTTAAACTACACTTATTCAAACCCCCCCCCCCCTTCTAATTTTTTTTCTATCCTTCAATTGGCATCAGAGCGCCGGTTCTAAGGTGCAAGCACTTAACCGTGTTTAGAAAAGATTCAGGAAGAGAAAAACGCTTCAGTAGAAGATGGCTAGTGAAATTCCAACAAATCCATCTGCATCTACATCTGGCTCTGCTGAGCAATATAATGGTAACAATGGTTATACTAGACCACCAGTATTTGATGGTGAAAACTTTGAATACTGGAAAGATAAATTGGAAAGTTACTTTCTTGGTCTAGATGGTGAACTATGGGATCTTCTGATGGATGGTTACAAACATCCAGTAAAAGCTAGTGGCGTAAGGCTTACAAGGCAAGAAATGGATGATGATCAGAAGAAGCTTTTCAGAAATCATCATAAATGTAGGACTGTTTTGCTGAATGCTATCTATCATGCTGAGTATGAGAAGATATCTAACAGGGAAACTGCCTATGACAGATATGAGTCATTGAAAATGACCCATGAGGGAAATGCTCAAGTCAAAGAGACTAAAGCTCTTGCTCTAATCCAGAAATATGAAGCCTTCAAGATGGAGGATGATGAAGATATTGAGAAGATGTTCTCAATATTTCAAACTCTAACTGCTGGATTGAGAGTTCTGGGTAAAGGCTACACCAAGGCTGATCATGTAAAGAAGATCATCAAAAGCTTACCCAGAAGATGGGGTCCAATGGTAACTGCATTCAAGATTGCCAAGAATCTGAATGAAGTTTCTTTGGAAGAGCTTATCAGTGCCTTGAGAAGCCATGAAATAGAGCTGGATGCAAATGAGCCTCAACAGAAAGGTAAGTCTATTGCATTAAAATCTAATGTTAAAAAATGCACTAACGCTTTTCAGGCTAGAGAAGAAGATCCTGAAGAATCAGAATCTGAAGAAGAAGATGAACTGTCCATGATCTCTAGAAGGGTAAACCAACTCTGGAAGAGCAAGCAAAGGAAGTTCAGAGGCTTCACAAGTTCAAAGAAATTTGAACGAGGAGAATCTTCTGGTGACAGAAGATCTGACAAGAAGAAGGTTGTCTGCTATGAGTGCAATGAGCCTGGACATTACAAGAACGAGTGTCCAAAACTTCAGAAGGAGAATCCCAAGAAGAAGTTTCATAAGAAGAAAGGTCTTATGGCAACATGGGATGATTCTGAATCAGAATCAGAATCAGACTCTGAAGGAGAACAACCCAACTTCGCGCTGATGGCTACAGAAGATGATGGATCAGAATCTACATCAGAATCAGATTCTGAAGAGGTATTTTCTGAACTATCTAGAGAAGAGTTAGTTTCCAGTCTAACAGAACTTCTGGAACTCAAGGCTCATCTTAGTATCAAATACAAAAAGCTGAAGAAACAGTTTGAATTTGAAACTAAGAAGCTGGAATTGGAAAATTCTGAGCTGAAGGAAAAAGTTTTAAATCTATCCAAAGATAGTGGATCTCCTTCTGAAACAGAAAAATCCATTCCTAGCATGAATCACATTCTGAAAGAATATGATTCGAGCTTCAGAAAGTTCTTATCTAGAAGTATTGGCAGAAGTCATCTTGCTTCTATGATATATGGTGTTTCTGGAAACAGAAGGTTTGGTTTTGGCTATAAGGGTGATACCTCACATAAATTTGAACCTATTGATGATCTGAAGATCACATACAAGCCATTGTATGATCAGTTCAAATATGGCCATGCACATGATATTAGGCTCACTTCACATGCACAGAAGTTTAACACTGTTCACACCAAGAAGCATGTGACACATCCTAAGAAATATCATGCTGACAAACCTAAAGAATATCATGATGTTCCTCCTGTTAAATATTTTGCTAAACCCAAGTTCAATCAGAACTTGAGGAGAACTAACCAGAAAGGACCCAAGAAATTATGGGTACCTAAGGAGAAGATAATTTCTTTTGCACATATCATTGGCTGCAAAGAGGACAAAAAGCAAAATGTCATTGTACCTAGACTCTGGGTGCTC
This sequence comes from Vicia villosa, assembly GCF_029867415.1. Taxonomy (NCBI): domain Eukaryota; kingdom Viridiplantae; phylum Streptophyta; class Magnoliopsida; order Fabales; family Fabaceae; genus Vicia; species Vicia villosa. The sequence goes on along the minus strand of NC_081183.1, from coordinate 44,000,909 downwards.
GCGACACATGACGGGAAGAAGGTCAACATTCCAAGACCTGGTGCTTAAACCAGGTGGAGAAGTCAAGTTTGGAGGAGATCAGAAGGGCAAAATCATTGGCTCTGGAACCATAAGTCTTGGTAACTCTCCTTCCATAACTAATGTACTTCTTGTAGAAGGATTAACACATAACTTATCGTCCATAAGTCAATTAAGTGACAATGGTTATGATATGATCTTCAATCAAAAGTCTTGCAAGGCTGTAAGTCAGAAGGATGGCTCAATCCTATTTACAGGCAAGAGAAAGAACAACATTTATAAGATTGATCTTTCAGATCTTGAGAAGCAGAAGGTGACTTGCCTTATGTCTGTTTCTGAAGAGCAATGGGTCTGGCACAGAAGATTAGGACATGCTAGTTTGAGAAAGATTTCTCAAATTAACAAACTAAATCTGGTCAGAGGACTCCCTAATCTGAAATACAAATCAGATGCTCTTTGTGAAGCATGTCAGAAGGGCAAGTTCTCCAAACCTGCATTCAAGTCTAAGAATGTTGTCTCTTCCTCAAGGCTGTTACAACTCTTGCACATTGATCTGTTTGGCCCAGTCAAAACAGCATCTGTCAGAGGGAAGAAATATGGATTGGTCATCGTAGATGATTATAGCCGCTGGACATGGGTAAAGTTCTTGAAACACAAGGATGAGTCTCATTCAGTGTTCTTTGAATTCTGCACTCAGATCCAATCTGAGAAGGAGTGCAAGATCATAAAGGTCAGAAGTGATCATGGTGGCGAATTTGAGAACAGATTCTTTGAGGAGTTCTTAAAAGAAAATGGTATTGCCCATGATTTCTCTTGCCCTAAAACTCCACAGCAAAATGGAGTTGTAGAGCGAAAGAATAGGACTTTACAAGAAATGGCCAGAACCATGATCAATGAAACCAATATGGCTAAGCACTTCTGGGCAGAAGCAATAAACACTGCGTGTTATATTCATAATAGAATCTCTATAAGACCTATTCTAAATAAGACTCCTTATGAATTGTGGAAGAACAAAAAGCCCAACATTTCATATTTTCATCCTTTTGGATGTGTGTGTTTTATTCTGAATACTAAAGATC